>NC_064878.1:28451595-28461595 GCF_943734665.1 Anopheles aquasalis | reverse complement strand
AAACACCGAAGAATACATTTTGAAGAATGCAACATGATGCATTCGGATGCCAGCAAGCTGGCTATCTGTTTGTTCAATCACTAAGGTCCTTGTCACTGAACAGAACTCTTTGGTCCACGCCATCTTCAGCAGCCAGGAGAAACATTGCACCAAAACCATTTGCTCCGTTATTCGACTCACCACAAACTTCATCATTTTTAGCTCACGAAACACTGGAGTACGAGTAGTATCACTGCACTAGCAAGATGCAATTCGCGTTTTAAGAATGATTTTCCCAGTTGGTTTCACGCACTTGACTGCCTTCGTGGTCTGGTGGTACCGGATGTGCTCTCGAACGTATCCTGTGATGGACTACTGACTGTACGGCGGAGTGACCTGCCTTTATGCGAACCGTCGAACCAGGCACCAGGCTCCCCGGTACCGTTCTACCCCTACTAATGCTCCACGCTAGTTCGAAAGCATTCGGCGTATGGTGGGTTTTCTATTCCTTTCTGTCCACCTTTCGGGTTGCATCGTTTCGGAAGATCACGAACCTACACTGAGAGGCAAACAACAAACGCAGAAAAAATAAACAATACACACAAACTTCGACACCACGCCGTGCTGCCGTTGGTGGTGTGCTGCCAGCGTCTGCAACACAATATCGGCTTGTAGGTGCTGCTCATCGGAAGACGCGCTCTCAGCTGTTAATATGAAGCCCTGCAGCCGTAGCCGCAGCAGCAGTAATTGTGGCTACCATCTCCCACCATCTACCGGCACTGCAGCCTGCATCCGTACACGTGAAAGGCATCATCCCCATCGCCGACAAAGTTGAAGCCGAGCTCCTAAAGCTCGCACACTGCTTCACTGGTGGAGCATCTGCGGCAAAGCTCAGCGCTCGGTTCCACCAGCGATGACGACGACGACGACGTTCATTCGCGAATTTCGCGGTATGGAAGGGAGAACACTCTAGCGCCTCGGTGGAAACTCCTACACTCAATGAGTGGCATCGGACGAGCTACTGACGTTACTTAGTGTACGCCGTGGCACGGCGTGGTATACTTATCCGACACAGTCGATGCAGCCACCAGACGGTGGACATTCCGCTAAAGGCATTCGATCGTGACACGAAGTCAAACAGTTAGAATCACTCTCGGAATAGGCGGAATTAGATGGGTGCAGCAGGTCACAAAGGAACCGATTGTGGGTAACAGCGGCGCAACCTTGCAGAAAATGTTGCGTCCTACTGTTGCGATTCCAAATCTAAATTCTTGGTGAATACCATCGATCCGATCATGGAAGAGTTGTTGTGGTTGATCCAATAATTGCAAAGTACTGCGTTGCTGCTTGGCTTTTAACTTCTTTCCTCCGCCGAATCTACTAGCAAAACGATCTGATAGCAAGTATAGTTTAACGGCGGGCTTAGCTATTTAATTTAGTTAGACTTCATTTTTTATGCATTTTCCCATGAATCCAAATTAATTCCATGTAATGTATAAAATTTTTGGAGCAATTGAAGAAAAACTGACTACGACATTGATTTTTGGCACAATGCAGCTCGTTACTTTAGCGCGCGTTTTCTAAAACCAACGTCTTCAAAGTCGTTGCTCATTGTAACATAAAAACTATTGGGCCGAACCTTTTATCATTTTTAACACTTAATCAGGACAGTATTTTCCTGGTGGCTCCGCCGAGATTTTACAAAAGAAGTTGCAAAAGAGAAGACACACGAAAAAGTAGATTTTTTCCGCCCTGTATTCCTAAAGCAAATGATATGGATGAAGCTTCTCACGAATCTTCCCCGAAATACAACTTAATATTATTTAAACGTTGTTTTTTTTTAATATAACAATCAGGTTAAAACAGTATGTTGAATGGTTACTTCTCAAAAAAATCGTCAAAAATTAGCTTTTTTGTACTGGAATTGTCCATAAACCTGAATTAATCTTTAATGTGCTAATGCCTCGAATACAAACATCTTGAAATCAGTTACAATCAAAAGAACGTTAGTAAACCACTAACTATTATCTTACATCTCTTATTAAATACGCTAGTTCCTCAAACGTCTGCCGTCATTTCTAAATGGAAAATGTCCAAATCATAAACAAGAATTTATGCATACACAAATGGAAACAGTTTATTATTCTACCAGTTCTATATGCATAATGCAATTGCCTAGCAATGAATCCCAACGATTGCCCTTCAAAACCACCTTTTTCCGCTCTTCTGTATCTCAAGGTGGTCCACCGTCAGTCAGTGCAATCACCAAAATCAAAAGGACTACCGTAGCTTGCAGGTAGCACCGGAATCGAACCAAAATAAATCCGCATAGTAAAGATTATAAAATGGTAGATTTTTACGATTTCGCTGAGGACTCATCATCATGATCACCACATTCGTAATCCTCGTAAAAGACGGACTTCAATAGCATTGATATTTTTACCTTCCCCCCAAAAAAAACCATCGTCGTAGGTCATCGAAAGGTTAACCCATTCCCTGCTATCCTCTTATTTTGAAACCGACAGAACGTCGCACTGCGATGGCACCATCGCCAAGTGTTGGCGTGATCCGGATTGATTGGCTGAACCCAGTCATCGCCAGGTGGACGGTTCCTGGGGCTGGAGCGTGGAAGCAGATGTACCAACCAACCTTCGTCAAAGTACTATAAATCGCACGCTGGCATCGTCTCGAATTAAAACGCCAAAAACCATGGCAACAGCAGCAGCAGCAGCGTGTCCAACGGCGCCGTTTGCGGGAGGTTACTTTCAGTTTCAGGCCAGCGCCGGCTGGCCGGTCCGGATCTGCAATGTTTCGGGTTCGTGCGGCTTGTTGAGCGGCAGTGTTGGTGCGATTGCAATCACCGTGAAGGCCACCATGGGAACATCTTCCAAAAATGGCTTTCGCTCGCGCGGTAAGTACTCTTTCATCGGCACCCCGCCACCGCCGGCCCCAGAAGACAATCGAATATTGACAAAATGCCCGTTTTAACAACCGTGGCAAACGAGTTTGCGATTATTATCGGATGCTGAGGATGTTAAAATGACTCCTACGTCCTTGCCCACCCGACATGATGCTGTTAATTTTGGCGCTGAGTGATAGTTTCCAGCGCTCCAAAGACTGCGAAGAGGTAGCATTACTATATTGGCTTGACTTGTATTGTGGCACAGCTCCTGGTAGCGACATTTGCATGATCCATGATATCTAGAAGAAGTGTGCCATTTCTAGGTTATGATCAAATAGATCCAACCACTTCCTTAGTTACTCGTACGACTGCGAACAATTCCAAGGACTTGCGGCGGGATTTTGGGATGCTAACCCAGGGGGCATTACGACTCTTTAGCAACTTGTCGACACATTTAGGGTTCTTTGGGTGGCATTTAAAGCGATCTAAACAGACGAACCGAGTCGTGACTTGTCCCGGGGACGAAAAGGGTGCTCCTCTATTCTCTGTCTCCATAGTTACTGCTTCTGCCTTGATGCAGGGTCATTTGATCTACGCCCGAGCGATGCGAGTGACTTGGGGAAGCATCCAGTAAGTAAGAACGTTTCGTTCCTTACTTCCACTAAGGGAAGGATGTGAACGGTAGTAGAATTCATTGCATCCTATGTGTTTTGCCGAAATCATCGCTTTATTAAGCTGTGACATCCGGCGTATTAATTAGCAGGCTCAATCATCTCATCTCGCCGCTAGTTTTCACAAACAAGAATGACATATGAGGAATGCGTCGTATTAGTTTAAGCTTCTTATTCTATAGAAACCGGACCAAAAAGCCACATATGGCTTCTTGCAGAAGCACCAGAACAAGCCTGACTTATATTCATTTTCCCTCTTTTGATGATTAGCAAATTGATGTTTATCGCTTTTTCTCACTGTCTTGAGCCAAGGTACCATTTGATGATGTCTGATTTAAAGATTACACCTTCTACAAATCTGATTTGGCCTAATGGCCGCACCCTTCTCCCAACTTAAATTGCAGACACTTCATTCAGCCTGGTTTCGTGTGTCAAGAGCTGTCCATGCGGTTGTCATTTGCTAATTCACATGATCTGGCGCCTGGGAATGCTGCTACGATCTACGATTCTAAGAAGCATTGCACCACCGACAGCGGTGGTTTGTAATTCATTCAACCATTTTGCGCTCATTTTCCTGCTCGTGTAGGTGTCAATGATGAGCTGACAGATTTAATTATGCTCAAGGTTTTGTTTTGCACGATAATTGTTTGCTCCAAACGGAAACGCAAAATAACGCAACGGTTTGCGCTGGTGAAGGGACTTGTGCTAAGGCTGCTCGTGCTCATGAAAACACACCTGTTGCGTACTCATGTACAACCAGGAAACGCCACTCAGCGAAAGCATTCTTCTCTAAAAATAAGAATTTAAACTAGAAAAGACAGGATCATCCTTTAACATGCTCTACACTCAAGCACCAAAGCACCAACTCCTGGCTGCGCGACCATGACTGGCCCAAAAGCTCAGTGCGGTAACGAACCGATGATCAGCTCTTAACATGGCTGATTGATTTAATAAGCGATCAAGAGCGCTTCTGATCACCAAGCAACATAAAAAAAAGCAATTCTGAAACACCTCGAACACACGTCCACATCCGGCGCAATAGCTTGACGGCAAACAAAAAACAAACACGCGGGCTTTGCCTTCAAATTTTGATAATGACACGTGACCAGGGTGAATCTTCGTTCCGGGCTTCCCTCTTGTACACGTGCGCCGCGATTTACCCCACCAGAGGATGATCAATTTTTTTTTTGCAGTCTTCTCTTCGGAAGAGCTCGTAAGTAGCGTGCTACAATGTCAATTACCGTCGATTGTCTACTGGCCGGCTAAGTGGCAACGGGGCAAACCCTTCCCGTTCAGTTCCGATCCGCATCAGAGCTCAATGGCGTTGGCGATTGAAACGATGGCCACGAGCCTTCACCACGTGGCGTGAAGTGTGGCTCCTGTTGAAGAAGCTGTTGACCCGCCGGAGGAGGGCCAGACCGGACGATCGGGGCCAATTCAACGACCAATGCCAAGGGGATATCAGTTCCGGCTGATCAGCCGGAACATGCCTCGTGCCCGTACCTGGGTGGAAGGGAGTAAAGGGAAGAGCGAGCGAGCGAGCGTGCGAATGTGGTGCAAATCCAGCACCAAACACCAAACGTACAGCGCGCGGCTCCGAAAGCGTCTTCCACGTGACCTTTCGTGTGTGCGATGTTTCGCACCTTAATTCCATCCAAACGGAGAGCATATCGAATTCCTTCTCCCGGACGCCGGTGTCGGTGCGCACTAACCTTCCGCGGCCTTGATCTTCTCACCGATCGAGACGCGTCGAGATGAGCTGAGCAAGCGCGCTAGATCCGCTAGCGGTGCCACGGTGAGCTGGTGATCGCGATCAAATTTGCGGATTCCGCTAGTGCCGTCGGTTTGCGCCATGGATCTTTGGCACCACGGCGACCGCAGTTGCCGCTCTCTAATTATCCGCGTTTCCCGGAGTGCATAAGACGGATTGCAGAAGCGCGATTCCGATTTGGATGCGCTGTGCGACCAACCTGTTGCGGCGCATCGCTCCGACGGTGGCCACAATGCACACAATCGATCGCGCCGGGTGCCAGGTAATTCCATCCCCTGACATCGCCACGGACACTCTCTCGGGGCCGTCGCGAGTCGCGAGACAGTTAATTTGTACCGTTTTGATCATTCATCACGAATGACTGCAGCCGCCAGCCACAGTCAGAGTGCCACCTGCCCAGCAGCTCGAATCGTGGCGAGGTGAGTTGCACTAACCAGTCACTGGGTCGTTTTCAGCAGAGAATGGGAAATTTCGTGCTTCTGCTCACCGTTGAGTGGGCTTCCACGGCTGGTAAGTGTCAACGGGAGTGGAAGTTTTTTTTTGTTGAATTTTCCTTGATTAGCTATTGAAATTCATTCGCTTCATAATGATTATCAGGCTGGATAGCGAATTTCGCCAAAAAGCAGATAGCGAATTGCCTAACGGTGGCTCATCTTATTGGCCATACTTTTTTTGCGGTGGGATTAACTACCATCTTGTACAATTGGATCATGTCGTTTCGCACAAAGGCAGGGAGAGAGAGACAGGGAGTAAGGTTTCTCTAATTGAATCCAGTATTTTAAAGACGATTTGCAACATTGTTGAAATGATTGACGACACAAGTAAAGGAAACAAAGCTTCGCCTAGCTGTACATTTAGAGTGAGCTCTGCTCAAGCGCCCGAGTTCCAGCGTTTGATGATCTCGTTTGTTATGGTTTCTAATGTCACCATTATCCATTTCGCACCAGTGCAGTCGAATATAAAGTGAAAAAGATATTGCCGTCCTCGATTGTATTTTAAGCTGTTCTCTATGGTCTTGCAAAACAATGATTTGAACTATTTGTGGAGCATTCTTAGCGTAGTTGTTGTTATTACAAAAGGTATCCTGAAATTTAAGACTTTATTTCACATGAAGTTGAATTGATAATTATTTAACCTTTTGTATTGCTATTAACAGAATCAATAGATTATAATTTTATTATTATTAATCGGATTCATAATAAAGAAAGTGATGATTGTGATGTTATAAATTCAGCTGTTTTTTATGAGGTTTTAGAAATAAAGACATGCTCTAATGATCTCTTGGATACACTGATAAGACTCCAAATAGTTGGTTCACTGATTTTTAAATTATGTTTGTTAAAAAGTCAATAGAAAAATTACAAAAAGTGTATTTTCCTTCGAGAATCTTAATATTAAGGGACGATAACCCGTGAGCGAATTATGTAAAATGCCTCTAAATACTACCAACATGCTTCTCACTATCGCTCGGTTATGCGATACGGATGAAGTAAATCTCTGAAATAATTGGAACCAGCATTGACCGTGAATCCCTTTCCGCTGTCCGAAGTAGTTAACAGCAAGAGAAAAGATTGCACCAGTTGAATCGTAGCGTGTGATGCAAGTAAATTTGTGACACGCCAGCTTCTTACGCAATATCTTATGAGCGATTGATTAGCCAAGTAAAGTCTGCTGTGATCTATGTGTGCTTTTGGATAATCGTTTGCCGCTCACATCGATCACACGATCGATCGAACGAACGATCGATGGAACTCATTGCTCAAAGTCACCCCAAATGAGCCGTTTTATGAGCTTTTTGGGGACGAATTCGTCTCCTTACATGGAGCCCTTGCGCTGGCAAAGTGTAGGCCGTGGGTGGAGCTATTGAAAACCAACTCATTACACTGTTTATTTTATTATTCTTCCTTTCTTGCCGGACCCGAAAATAGGGTTGAAATTGAGCGGAGAGAATTATTAATCGAAAAAAATCCATCGCCATCGTCATCGCATCGAGGTGAGGTACTCGGAGACGATGGTCAAACGAAGCCCCTGGGAAGGAACAGAGGGTGGGAGAGCACAAGGCTAAAAATCGATTTACTTCTCAGCACCAGCACCATTTGCACCATTTTTCGAGCCACGAACCGTTGTGCACGCGAGTCCGGGTGGTCGGCAAATTGCGGGCTGGATAGCCTTTCTCTGAACAGGCGGCGTATGGCTTGGCAGCCGTCGTCGTCGTTGTCGGCGCACAGCCAGCCAGGCCCCATTATGCAATTGACCAGCGGCGACCGTTTAGGGAAGATGGCCAGCAGTGGTAAGCAGGCCGGCGGCAGTGTGGGAAGATTCTCCGGGTGAAGATTTGCGTAGCCCGATTCAACAATTACTTACTTCTCGTTTTGTGCGCGCTCGCCTTCACTCTCGACCGCGCATAATCGCGAGGCACTCGAAGCATAGGTTTTGCTTGGTGGTCGGCCACCGGCTGTTCCCGTTTTCGTCGGTACGCACCGAAATGGCAACAAAATACGGCTCGCCCTCGGCTATCAAGCGTGCCAATCTGTTCATCGTTTTCGTCCGTTGTGTGTGATCTTATTAACACGGTGAGCAGCGCTGGTGGCGATTATAGGCCTTTCGCGAAAAGGGTAGGGAGTGGTACTGGTAGCGAGTAGTTTGGTTGCTGAAGATGTGAAGCGCGGGCGACCGACCCGAGGACTATTACGGTAATTGAAATGGATTGTGCCTACGGGAAAAGCAGGGATTTTGCTGATCATCTAAAGATCACGGGCGGCTTTACGGTAACCCAGCGTTCAATGAGTGTAAAACATTTTCCAGTATGTTTCCTTGTCTCGATGTGATAATCTCGTGGAGTAACTGGAGTGTAATTGGAAGATGTGAAGCTTTTTTAGTTAAGATCAGAGTTACCTGCTTATTTAAGCTCATCAAATGTTAGTCGTATATAATAGTTCTGGTACTGTCATGCTCGTTGATCGTTGAGGAACATCGTTTACTCGTCATGGACAATTGTGTGATGGACGTGCGATATGATTCCTCTAATATTGTCGCAGATAATATTAATGTAATGTTCTATTAACACTTTTGTCCATCGTAGAGTCTTTCATGATTAATTCACACGCATATTCCTGCGTGTATTGCATAATAGAGTTGTATTGAGAGAGAATAATAGAGCTGTAGCAGTAAACACAGTTATTTATATTTCAGTACAATTTTGGCAGGTCAAGAGCAGTCCAAAAAAATTAATAAAACTAACGAGACGCAGAATTACAGAGCATTGTTGAAAAAATAACTTTCTACGAAAAGAATCAAACAATTACGGTCTTACGAAGCCATTCTTTTTATCTGATACAAGCCACTGGATTTTGGCAGATATCTGGTCATTCAGTTGCATGCTAATACCTGTGTTTAGAGAGACCAGCGCTGAAGTGATCACCAAGTGAAGTGAGACTAGAAATAATCAATTTGAACTAAGCATTCGAAATCTTTCGAAATTGCTTCAAACAAAAGGTAAAGTTTACAACAATTTGCTTAAACGATAATCAAAATGTCGATCAATACCACGATATGAAAGATCATGTGATGAGCTTTCTCAGATAAACATGTAATACATTTAAATCTGCTGATATATTCTTATGAGCGTACCATAAGTTTAGCCACTCCTTCCATCCTTATGTCCATATAACTTCTTTGCTTCTGTTCAGTTAGTGCTCTCCATGTTGCCTCAAATTTCCCACGATTTAGTTCGGATGCCCTAAAGGTCCTCTCGCTCGACTGACCCACCTTCCACGAGACCAGTGAGCATGCGCCCCATCATCTGATAGAAGCATCGAATCAGCCGCAAAACTCTTTCCCTCGTGCCCTGTTTGTCATCGCCATTTTGTCACAGATAAAAACAAATGACTTTAGTCACGACACTTCCACCAATCCACCACGAGGCGGATTCTGACGAGCACGGTCACATAAATTCTATGCACATTTTCGGTTGCGACAGGCTAATAAAGAGCCAAACATCTTGTGGGTTGCAAAATCACATCACACTCGCCGGTCCCCTCCGCATAGTCTTCGTCCCATTAGTCGCCAGTGTCGCCAGGGTGCACCAGCCCTTGAGACAGAAAAACCGCCTTTTTCGCACAAACCAACACGCTATGCAAAACCGGGCACGGGTGCATACATGAATCGCTAAAGTCAACCCAAGCCATGCCAAGGAACCGATCTCACCTGCCGCAAATTAGCCATCAAGCCTGGTCGGTCCCGGGCGTCCAAACGGCGTGATGGCACGCTGACTACGTCATCGAGAGCATAGAGAAACAACAACACCGCGAACATCTTCCCACCATTAGCGTGGTGGGTGTGTGGAGGAGCTTTAGACCAAAGCGAGGCGTCCGCCTTGGGCACACCATCCACACATCACATTGGAGGGAGGAACTGGCGCAAACGGTGCGCGGATGTGGAATCTTCAAGCGCTCGGTCTCGTCATCTGCGACGTCGTCGTGTGGTTGGAGTCGATGGTCGATCAGTTGATCGCTCTACAACCTGCTGTCTGCTGCCTGCTGCTAGAGCGATGCTAGAGCAACATTCTTCACGACCGAACCTTATATTACCTTGATATTTATGCTTTTAGCAAATATTAATTCCCCCGCTCTAGGCAACCAGCATGCCCGATCAATGATCCGGTTAGGCAGAACCGCT
>NC_064878.1:28411595-28449095 GCF_943734665.1 Anopheles aquasalis | reverse complement strand
CCTAGAGTCTGCCCTTGCCTCTGGTTCCCCCGGGCGCAACCATGACGCCCCGAAGATTGGATGCCAATTAGCCTGCGGTTGTGGTTGATCTAAGATGTGCCGCCGCCGCAGTCGCCCCCATCATGCCATGGCACAGCGTTTAGTGCCCGCTGATTTGTAGTTTGTTTCTTCTTGTTTTCTGACTCTTCAAATCAACCATCAGTTTGTCGACAGCTGTCACAGCAGCAGAAGCATTACACACCAGTGTTAGCTGTCCTTTTCAGCTCTTCATTCAGGTGACACACGTCAGGTGAAGAAGCCTCAAGAAGAGAAGAAGAACACCTGGTAGATTGTACAGAGACATCGCGAAACGGTCGCGAAGGTCGCTTGGATGGCGGCAGATGGAACGGATTAGAGAAATCGTCACTTCGATTGTTACGTCCAGCAATTGGGTCAACACTGGACCGGAACAATCGTCCCCATGTTCCCCTCGCATTCGCACGTTCCTCTTGGGGTGGTTAAAGGGTTTTTTTCACATTCCGTTCGTCACTCCACTTGCCGGCCATTCCCAGACCCGGAATCGTTCCTTACGATCGAGCAATCAAGCTAGCGATCGAGTGAGAGAGAAAGAAACCGGAGGCACCGGGGGTGTGCTTAGGCCACAAAAAGGTAACCGCAAACGCCGTAGTGTAGCGCCGAGGACAAGGTCAATGGCGCACGTACACCGGCAGAGCCGATCAGCCATCAGACGATCAAATGATCTTCCTTGTCGATCGTACGACCGTTTTGCTGTACGCGTCAGAAGTGGCCTGGTACACTCCGCTCCGTGTACATGAACATAAATCAACACCATCAGTGCCGATGAGATGGTGGTGCGATGGTGAGTGATGTTGGCAACAGCATGTCTTCTTTCTTGCCCCGTTCCTCGTTCATCGTTCTTGTGCCAGCAGCCCATTGTGCACGATCTGAACTTTGGCATCGTTTGGCCCATTTTGACCCAATAATTTTGTGTTTGTTTATTGCGCAACCGACACCTCGGTTCGACCACGCTACCGGTTTGGACGTTGCGGTGCCATCGAAATCGCATCGCATCCCCATCGATCAAATGAGCAATAAAGCGGTGGCGGTGGTGCTGTTGTGCTCCAAATTTGGATTGCTCTTCGTTTGCCATTATGGAGTTGGACTATTTGTTCGGTCAGAGGCTTACTTACTGCCAGAGTGGGCTCAGATGCAAGCGGTAGAGCAATCACGGCACAGAGAACGCTCATGCTCTGTCGTGCTAAAGAAGATGTTAGGTCGTAAGGTACATGATCCTTCTGTAGATGTTGGATACTAGGGCAATCTATGGCAATCTGAACCAGCATGGCAAAATAGTGAAAAGATGTACCGAAAAAATATCTGCTTTCGAAATGGTTCTGAACTAAATCTAGCTTCTGAACTAATCTTCCATGATTTAAAACAAAAACCTTCCGCATATGTTCCAGCATTTCTTATTGCAAAGAAGAATGATTTTTCTACAGAATATTTCTAGTCGCAATAATCTACGATCTATGTACGAGTCCTTCATTATATGCGTCCATCAGTAATTCGTTAATTACTAATGTTCACATTTAGATAAGGCCGAACAAATGTGGTAGGAGATTGATGATTGTTGATGTGTCTTTGACAGTAAACGCAGAAACCCACTTAAAATAGTACAGTTTGAATTCAGCATCTTCTTAGAATTAAATTTAAAATACGATTAAAGCAATTCCACTAAATATATAAAAAAGCATTACATTATTGAAAAGTCAGTGCATCGGAATCGGATGAATAGAATTTAACGGTTCAATGAGCGGTAGGTAAAACAAAAGAAGTATAAAGCAAATACATGAAGTCGCACTTGGCACTGTGTACATTTCAGTCTGATTTTTGGACCTAAACTGATGGATTTTTTTTCAAATGCTTTCTTCAAAATCCAATATACTAGTTTTAAAAGATTATAGGCCCATGGAGCGTAAAACCGAGTGTAAAAACAAGCGTAAACCCAGCACCAAAATGAAGCGTAGCGTTATGAAGAGTTGAATGTTCTACAAGCGCTAATATACAGCAACAACATCTTAAAATATATAAAAAGATGTTCAGAAATCAACTTATCTCGTCGATTTATGTTTTATGTGGCCAAAAACACATGTAATTTAATGTAATTACATCGTGTAATTGCAGGTGCACGAATGTAATTGCAGTTGACGTTTCGGTATAAACTTTTATGCGGTTATGCCTGCCACACGAAGCGTAAACTTTTTGGCATTACATTCGGAGCTATGTGTTAATTTTCATTCATCCTTCTCTAGAATCTGACCTAGCTTCTTATAGTTTGTACAAGTGGAAACCGATTCGGCGTATAGCATTCGTCTACAAACAAAACTAATAAAAAATAAAGAGAAGATCCAAAGCCACTCTAGATCATATTAACCAATCGTTAATTAAATATTCATGCGGAATTGTTCATCTCCCAACCACGACATTGCTCCATTGCTCCGTTTTGCTCGTAATTCGATAAGAATCGTTTAGCATACAGAAAAGACGCTTGACACTTAATCAAGATGTGCACATCAATTAATTGCTACCCATTGCTCGCACTCTCCGCAATGAGCCAAGACGACGCCAGGGGAAACAAAACAAAACCAACAAAACCAAATCTCGTTGAATGTCACCGTTTCGGTGTCCGTAGCCGGGGCCCGGTGGGAATCAGTCATTTCTCACGCATCGCAAACAAAAGCACGAGAGGCTTCGGTACGGTTGCCAAAGAGTGCATGGTGCCTTCGAATGGCGGCCGGCTCCACCTTCGATCGGTTGGCATTTGGCAGAACCCAAGAAGGGATCCAGATTTCGACTCCGGGCATCCATCTCCGAGCAGCAACCCTGAACAACCACCAGACCAGAAGAGCAGAAAAGAAATGGCAACCGAGTGGTGCGATCGAAAGGGGTTTTTACGAAGCAGGTTGGCCGCTGCTGGTGCGCTGAGGACCGTTACAACATAACCAAACCCAACCAGCGAACGATCCACCAACGAAACCAGCGAGCCGTCGTAAGTGATGCGAGAAAATAATGAAGATATCAAATCTGCTCGCCTGTCCACTACCGCCATACCGCGGGCCACCGTTCCATTTGAATTCCATTCAGTGCAGGCGGTCGCCAACGACGTGGAGCACCGAGAGGATCGCCGAGAATCTTCAGTTTTCTTCTTCAGACCTCTGGCTGCTGCGCGATGTTGCGCACGGAAGCGATCGGCGGTGAAAGAATGCCTAGTAGCTGTCTGACTACTGACCCCGTGCTGGCTTGTTGACGCCAATGGCGCAGCGCGTAGACCTTTTGGCCCCCCCCGGGGGCATGCCTCAAAACCGCACGCAAACGTGCGCCGCGAGCTTGCGAGAGTCCGTGGAGGTGGAGGGAGCTGGCGAAATCTATTGATCAGTTGAGATGTTTCGATTGTCCGTTATGCTCTCTCCCCTCGGTTCTTCTGCCTCAGTCCTACGAGTTACATCACATTCTGCACCGCACCGCCATTCCTCGGTGTGGTCGGCCTACCGTAAATGGTAATCCCAATTTCAACACCAGCTCGGAGAGCGACGATCGGCCGATGCTACTACCGACACCCACAGCAGGAGCTTATCATGTAGGCTCCATCGTACCAGTTTTTGCTGCGAAAAACATTCTTCCGCGATGGCCACCGGTCTCGGAGCAGACCTTGTCGACCGTTTTCTTATTCAATTACTACTCATCAGTGATGCCCGGTCTGAGGCGAAGGCGAAACAAAGATGCTTCATTTGCCCCGTCGGTTACTTCGACCGTTACACTACCATTGTCTGGCTGTGTGTAGGAGTGTAAGTGTAGGAGGGGTAACACATATTATTAGTGCTTATGGTTCGCTTTTCCGCGGTAGCCTTTTTGCTGACGTCAAAGCGTGCTTTTTGTGATGCTGCCCACGACGTGAACCCATTTTCTTCGATTCGAAAAAAATCGAAAAATCAGTAAGGAAAATTATCAACGAGGTATTTTGTATCATACGTTTACGATTTATCTGTATGGAACAAGTGTTTCTTTCATGAGAAAATAAATCATTTCTTTAATGTGAAGGTACATGTACTCGTTTTCTGCACATTTCTTGATGGACACTTGATGGACACAATTTCGTTCAAATTGTTATTATTGTTTTCCAAGTAAACCAATTAGTCACACTTGCACGTGGGAATCCGAAATCTTGACATTATTGTAGCAATCGATTCCTGCTCAGCCAGTGCGTGTTTCACCGACGAAAACTTATCAAAAGTGGCCAATTCTGGTGGATACGGCGGCTAAGCTAGCAGCTCCCTGTCAAGTGCTTTGAATGTGTCCTTCGCCGGTTCTGCTTTGTCCCCGGTGCTGTCTTTATTTTTATCAATTCTTGGTTAAAATTCACCCTCATGCTCTTTGAATGTGTTCGATAAAAGATTTAATCTATGCTTGATTAAATTATTAAAATAAAATTATAAAATTGAATTGTTATTGGGCCAAAATGAATATGAATATTGATCATGGAATTCTTTTAGAGTAAACAACAGCTCCACCGCCGATACTTCCAAATCTAAACTAAGAAATGTTTACTTTCTATATTATTCAACCGCCAAATCTATAGCTAATCCCTCTCTACTCTTCACCTATTTGTTTCCAAGATATTTAGATTATTACCGAATTCTTCATCGAAACCGGCAACGCATTATCTCGTAGAAATGAATCCACGAGCATTTAGCTGGAAAAAGACAAATCTTCCCATAAATATCTAGGTGAAAATGCAATTTCCATACTGCCGTAATGCGAATGATACGCTTCAAATCAAGCGTGTTAGCGATGTCATGCCAATCCACACCTGATTCGCACTGAGCAGCATCAGCGGCAGTTTTGCGCCACTTTTGCACTGTTACTTTCAAACCCTTGAACGGTCATAATTAGACGGCTCAAGGTGCCATGTTGGAGGGGAAGAGCTGGAGGGGAAGAGCTGGGCGAGTCACTTGAGCCAACCGAGTGGCTGCTTTACGACCCAGTAAAGATGCTGTTAATGGGTTTGTACGTACGTTCATTTTGTTTTAAACATTTTTTTTTGCCACCGCCGAAAGCGCTTGTACCGTGTATCTCCTTCTCGGCGCCTCGGCCCAGCTCCTCAGTCACCGAGCTTCGACTCACATGCTCACCGATCTACAAAGCGATCGCTCTCTGGCACCAGCGATCGCGGCATCGCCGCCGTAACATCGAGTTTTTTCTCCCTTCGAATGAAATAGTTTCGATATGTCAAGGACCGATACAAATCATTGAACAATTCATTCACTCACTCCTTGGAGATGATTAATCATCTAACCCTCCGGTTACCGATGAGTAGCATCTCCGCATCCTTGTCCGCCATGTTTCCGGATGCTCCTGATGATGGTGTACGCAGTTGTTTTGACAGCCTGTGAGTGCCTTCATCGAGATGGAGAGTGTTTCCCTGCTTTATTCGAGATCAATTTGCATTCCCCCCCAAAAAGGTTACGCGCACCGGCGAGGTCTGATTTGAGACAGTTGAACTAGCACGAATCATCATTCCCATCATCACCATCATCATGGGCACATCCGGAAGAGGTGTGTGAGAATCCCCGTTCACTTTGATCCAACTCGGTTGATAGTCCGAGGCAGAGACAGACAGAACCCATCATCCTGTCATTCTCGTCATGTCCGTACACAATGGAACGATTGGATTCCTCCTCCTCCTCCCCTGGACGGCATTTACTAAAGATCAAGAATTCCATTCCGGCCTCCAACCAAAACTCCGATCGGATCACGCGGATGCGCACGTTGACGAAAGCAACGCGCTTTGAGCGTGAACGGCAAAGTTTGGGACCTCCTGCAGCGCCCGAGGTTGCTGCTTTTCATGAGGTCTCCCCAATAAGGTCTGTTCATCATCATCACGAGCCAAACCGGAGTTCGGAGACCAGGAGAAGGCATCACCCCCGCTCGTGGAAGTCAATACCAAGCCCAAAAGACCGTCCAGACCGTTTCGTTCTTGCCCAATTTTCAACCAGCGACCTGGGCGCTCGCCGACGAGGGACATCTCATTCCGCAGTACCCCTCTAATCATGATCAACGCGAAGATGGAAGTTCAGTATCGGTCGATCTGCTCTGAGAGAGCCTTTGCTCGCCACTGCTTGTGCGCTTCATCCAAATTAGAGCGCTACAATCGAGACGAACAGATGAAATATGATGTAAATACTACAAACGTACCATCGCGGAGGTGTTTCGGGTTCGCACTTGGTCCGACTGGATGTGGACGCCATTGCCAACACCGATCGCGCTGAAGCCAGATGATGCCGTACCAAAAACTGTACCGCTTGTTGGCAAATCAATAACGAATCCCTTCCACCGAACGGATGGAACCGATCGTAAAGTACACAGAGAACATGCATCTCGCAATACCGCTCCAGTGATGCTGAGTGTGCCAGCATCTACGCCAGAACCCTTCCCTCTGGTCTACTGGCTGATGATGATGCTATTCACATTGCATCAGAGCGTGGCCGACGAAGGTTCTCTGGTTGTGCTGATGATGCTCCACCGCCGCTCCAAGAGTGTCCAATCTCTGGCGTACTCATCCACCCGCGGCAGGTTCCTCTATGCGGCACATTCCACTGCTGCACCATTTGAAGCACCATTCGAACAAGAACATGGAATCAATTAACGAAAGTCCGTAGTCTCGATCCATCAAGGGCTATCAATTCAATTTTTAATGCAGCTTGTTTTCGCTTGGCCGACAAATACCGCGAACGTGAACTGCAAATGAAAAACGCATATTCCATAACGCGATCGAGTTGTCGGTGATCTTACGAATCGCCGCGGGATTGTGATACTTTGTACAAACGATGCACCTTCCCGTTGCATTATCTATTCGCTACAATCTCCTTCACTTTGTCGCGCATAAAGCGTAGTGTCTGTGCCAAGAGCAGCGAAGACCCTTTGCATTGGCAACAAAATGTCAACCTTACCTTCCGGCAACCGCTGCTCAACGACGGCGACGATCAGCATTCGATATGAGTTCCATTGCGTCGACACCGACACCACTCTTTGGCGAATGATTAATGGGTTTGATTTAGGCGGCTCCGTGCACCATGGACCGTTGCCTATTTACTGTGTGAGGTTATTGAATTGAATTATCTGAACGCGTGCGAAACCGCGGGGTTATGGGATTCTGCGTCGGCGATTCTGGTGCGATTTTAACGAATCATGAGAAAAAGCGATCTATCCCCCGGAAGGTGGCGGTCGCGCGATCATCTTAATAGCCCATTTCATTAGCGCTTGTTAGTGAATGGATGCGATGCAATGCTAGCCTTGTGGATCCACCTGGCTAACTGGCACGCCCAGCAAACGCACCTGAAGGCGATGGGAAGTGATGAGTATCGACCTCTTGCCGCTTGGCCTTGTCCAGTGGTCAACTTTATGAGCAGAATTTGGCGCGTCTCGGATCATTCAATGTTAGTTCTTACGTACTGCGCAAGGCACAAGAAGCTAAAAGTGAACTTGACCTACCAAAGAAGGTCCTTCAACAGCTTGCGAGCAGCTTTTTTGGGCGTCAATTCTGTTTTTTCCAGATTGTAGGAGAATTTAAAGGAAATGATTTAAGAGGGCAGCATATGTAATATCTATGCCGTGATGATAAAAAAAAATAGTATCGAAGGTTCCTATTCTTGAGTGGTATACGAGCCTCTAAAATGCTCCATTTTAGACGCTCATTCCTTCCATCATACATGGAATATGTCTCAACATAACAACTATCATATAAACAGTATGCAAAAAAAGGTGCACGAAAGTGTCATTTTTCTAAATTTTTCATGGGAAATATAATTCTAAAAATTAAAATCACATATCATTCTTGCGTTCAATAACGTTTGTTAAAGTGCACATGAAATTTTATCCTGCTCCTGATCAAGTCTTGATTATTCCCTAATTTTCTCTGGACAACTATCAAATTGTTAGGTACTTCTTAGTTGCATAATTCCGTTATTTTTGACGATGCAGCCATCAAATCGGAAAAAAATGCACTTGACATTTAAGCACCCAAATGCATTGTTGAAATGGAGACATTACTTGATTGTTTCTTACATTACTGGATTGTTTCTAACATTACTATTTTGTAGTCGGACTTTTTAGAAAAAGTGAAAAGCAAAACAAAGTAAAATTAAACTGCTGGATGTTTATTACTTTTAATTTTAAAATAAGGTCATCCAATTTTTTTAATTCGATTTAATGCAGAGGTTAACAATCTTTTTGTTGCATGCAGTTTGCGAAGTAGAAAAAAAGAAACGAAGCAAAGCGAAGTACAACATTCATGGTTTTTTCTCGTTCAGTCGGGACGAGCCCGTATTTATTGTACAAAATACAATGGCCCCGCTTCCCTCGCTCTCAACCCCTGGGAGCTTTACAACATTCATGGTGGCATATGCAAAATTTCTTTCTAGCGCCAGTTTCTTGGGCGAGCCTACAAACGATCAGTTTGTCAAGCGAGCATCAAAATTAGATTGTTTAATTAACGTATATGGATTCTTAACATGATCGTTGCTCTTGCGAATGACCAAGCTTGATACTGGCCTGATAATCTTCTACTATATCTCGAAGAGAGCGATGGCGCCATACAATTTCCATGATTATGCTATAACGCCTTAATAAAATAATGAAAGGAGCTTTTCATCATTTCTTTCATCTTTTTCAGGACTTACAGGATTTGATATTAATACTTTTCTTTATTGCATATTCATACATCTCTCCTGCAAAAAACGGGCAGGATCTAAACGCGAAATAACAACATAAAAGGGTTTGAGAAGGTACAGTTTACGTTTGGCTTGAAACGGGGGAAAACGGGGGGGGGGGGGGGAGGAGAATAGGAGATACAGTAACTAAACACTAATAACGTACACGCTGCATACTTTCGCTGACCAGCTTCGAGACGTCCGCCAGTTCGAGTGGAAAGAGGTGTACCCGGGGAAACGGCAATGAAATGTGAAATGTCCATTTCGGCCGATCCACTCTGCATGAATCCATCCGATCCGAGTTGCAATCGATCACCGCAGATCGATATCCTAAGAAACTAACCTGTCAAGGACGCGGCTGGTAATAACTTACAGAACTAAAGTGAGTCGTTAAAGGCAAAAGCGCTTCGCTCAATCTCATTTCGGCCAACGGTGCGCAACGAAATCGAAATTGAGCCGAAGAGTCGGACTCTGCCTTTGACCGAAATTGCACGGGCCCCTTTTCTGGTATTTTCATCACAAATCATGGTTCATCGCGGGGCGGTTCGCGATCTTAACTAGCTCATAATGTGCCGTCGCCGAGCGCCGTTACTCGCTCTCGTTTTGGAGCGGGGTTGTGTAGAGAGAAGAACAATCCAACATGAACATGAAAAACTAATGATTGCAAAATGTAACGAGCAAAAAAAAAAAGGAAAATGCTGAGCGGCGAAGGGCAATTGCGGCCGTAGAGATTGGCTTAGAGAAAGGATCATAAATAATAATTAAATTAGGCTGCCAAAGACGTTGGTCGTGGTAAGATGGTGATGGTGTGTGTGTGTTCGAAATGAAGATCATAAATTTCCACCCAAAAAAAAACGAACTCAGCACCGCCCTTTCTGCCGCTCCGTTTGCTTTTTCCGTTTGTTTTCAAATTTGAATTGGCTGAAAAGCTCTTTCAAAGCTCTCAAACCGCGCGAACACAATCGCCCCACCGCCCCATCACTCTGAAGATCATCGTTTCGATTCGCGGATCACTCGTTGACCCCTCTTCCCCTGTGGTGATCATCGATCATCAACGGTTAATGCTGGTGCGGTGCCGGATGTACACTCTCGTAGGTGACGTCAGCGTGGAATCCTTTCTCGTCGGCCGTATACCGTACGTTCTGGACGCGCCCATCCGGCAGCAGTATGTGGTACTCACCACGTGTCACCCCGTTATCGTGGTTCTGAACGTGACCGAAATCATTTCCGGTGTGGAAATCACGCACTCGATACCCGAAGGCGTATCCTTCCGAGTCCTGCAGGAGAGGGAAAACAATCGCAAATTAGTAGCTGGCATTTTATGTGACGCCACTGGATACCGTACATCGTAGTGTTCGTCAGAGGCACCATCATGGTGGTGATGGTGGTGATGATGCTGCTCCTGATAATGATGTGAGATGGACTCTGGATGATGGTGGTGTGGCGGTGCCGGTGTACTGTGGACGTTGATGTGTCGGTACGCGTTCGTCTCGTGTCCTTCGTGAGCTTCAGCCTCGTCCTGGAATTCTGCGTGATGTTCCTCGATCGGTGCCGGTGTCGATTTGCCCGTATCGATAACGTAGGTGGCGTGTGTTGGAGGGGCAATCGTTGGTCCGATCAAATCCGCATCCGCCACATCCGACACGACCTCACTGATCGGTGTGTACTCCTTACTCATCGGAACCTGGAGCTGTGGATTCATCTGCACGGTATGGTAAAGGCTATCGTCGTACACGATCTTTGGTCCATTCTCGATCTGCACCGACCGGTAACCGGGCCGTGACATCTTTGGTGCCGGTGTGGTGGACTCGGGGAATGTGATCGGTGCCGTACTGTCTTGTGGTCGTTGCTGTTGCTGTTGCTGCTGCTGCTGATGGTTGCCCATCTGGACGGGCATGTGCAGTAGTTCATTGAGACCCTTCAACTGGACACTAGGTCGTTGACCGATCAGTGCAGAAAGCGCCGCAATACTGCCTCCGGTCGTATCGATCTCATTCGAATGGGTTGGAGGACTTTGCGTCGAAGCGATCGCTCGGTGATTGTAGTTCTCGTAACTGTCGTAGTACTGTTCCTGTTCCCGTGATTCATCTTTCGGATCGGGGATCACGATTTTCATATTTTGGAACGATTTGGCCGGTTCCTTGTATTGAGGTTGCTGGTATTGCTGTTGTTGTGGATGGTGTTGCTGCTGATGATCATACTGCAGTTCAACCGGTCCGTAGGGATTATCATACCCCCGAAGGGACTCACTCGAACCCGGACCCGTGATGTCCTTATCGTAAGAGATGGAAATGCTTGGCTGAACGGTGATCTTTGTGCGCGGTTGCTTCACCTGCACCGGCACCGGAATCTCCTTGATCACGTACTGGATCCTGGGGCGCTCTTTAATGATCACTTCCTCCTGTGGCCCGTACGCTCCCGAAGCGCTCTCCTCATGCGATCCTGCAGCTGCCCCGGAAGCACTAGGCGAGCTTGGCGTAAACAGTGTAGCAGCATGCCGGTGACGGTAGCCCGGAGAAAGATCATTCGCCTTACTCTGCTCTGCACCGCCCGTTGGCTTGAAGGTGTTCACGTACTGTGGGCTAATGACCAGCGGTTGTTGCTGCTGCTGGTGGACCGTCTTGTGGTACAATCGCTTCGGGCGCCGTAGATCCGAGTACGACCACCAGGCCTTCGGTATACCCTGCAACGTGCTGCTGGCTACCGACTGTTTGCCCTGACTCGATGTCCCCTTATCCTGTCCACCGGGTGATGCTGGCATCGGTTGGCTTGGCAGAAATCCGGTCTCCCCGTTCGATGCTTCCTCCACCGAAGGGAGTCTCGTTTCCGCGATCTTTGCACTCGGCACAAACTTGGGCTCCGTGATTTTCGTCGTCGTACTGTACGGTTTCTTGGTTTTGGGTTTTTTGTCACCAAAGAAGTACTTGGTCGTTGGTGGCGATGGTGGTGGTGGTGGTGGTGATGGTGCTACCGTACCAGTCTCCGAAGACACCGTCACCCCTTTGCCGTTCATCCGTTCGTTCTCCTTGATCGCTATGTCGATCGCTTTCTGCACGCCGAGCGGAAGATCCTCGTAGTTGGCGATCTGTTTCGGTTTCTTACCACCCCGCACCTTGATACGGCGCGACTCCTCGGGGCTCATGTCAACAGCTTCCTCCTGTTCTTGTTGCTGCTGTTGCTGCTGCTGCGGATGTTGGACACTTTCCCGTTTTTCCTTTCTGCTTGACTTTCGTTTGCGTCCGCTCGGCGACTCCGACTCCGACGGCCGTTCGACGATCTCATCAAACACTTTGCCTCGCTTGTAGCTATCCGAGGAGGAGAACGGATGGCGCAGGTTGACCGGAGGCTTCGCTGTCGCTTTCGGGGTGGTCACAGCAGCGGCACTCGTATAGCCCTCCGGCGTTTTGGCGTCCTCCAGCTCGAACTTGACGTAATCGCGCGGATCGGGACTTGCCGATCGTCGATTGCGGTGGCGAAATCCGGTCTCGCCAGTGATCGTGCCGGTGCCATTCACTGGGCCTCTTGGGCCACCGAGTAGCTTCGCTTTCCTCGGTGAGATTACCGCATCGGCCAGCTCGAAGCGTATGAGTTCCCTTGGTACCGGCTCTACACGATCTGTGTCGCCCGATCGCTTGGTACGGATCGCTTTGACCTCACTGTCATCGGATTTGCCCGTCGAGCCCGCAAAAACCATCGCATCGGCCAGCTCAAACTTGAACACTTCCCGGGGGATGATGTCGATCCGCTTCGGTTGCTTCACCGATCGCTGATGATGTTGTTGTTGCTGCGCCTGGGGCTGCGGCTCGAGCCGCTTCGTACGCACCGACGCTGCTACCTTGCGAAGGTTCTCCATCCGAATACGGTCGTTCCGGGTTTCCTCCGAGTTCTGGTAACGCTCGTGGGCGGCCGTGTAGGCGGCCATTCCCGATGCCTGCGAAACCGGATCCCGTAAATGGCGGTACTTTTTCCTCAGGTACGCCTTCATACCCTACGAGGACGAAAAGTCGAAGGCGAAAGTGAAACTCGGCTCGTGCTGGAGTGGCACACGAAGACAACTTACATTCCGGTTTTCGTTGGTCGACAGGAAGGCTGGGGTCGGAGCACGGCCCAGCTCAAACACATCCTCGAAGACGGCCGCCGGAGGGCGACCAATGGCCAGCACGCTGGCCAAGGGCACCAGTGCCAGTAGTGCCTGGGGAAAGGGAAAATTCGGAAAAGAACACAGAGTTAACCACTTTTCACGCCAATTACTACCGTTTTTCGGTGGCCGTTTAAGGAAGCGATTTGTTGTGAGCGACGGTCAACCTCATACGCACCATGAGGGTCTAATGGCCGTGATCTGGCCCATAACACGCACACTCGATCGATTGATGGTGTGATCGGTACACAGACATGGCACTGGTCAATTACCCAAAGAGAAGAACCAAACACTTGAACGTCTAAAAAGCGTGAGCGGTGCCAAATCGATCAGATCGAGACCGAGATCGGATCAAGGGGTGGGGGTGAGGCTGAGGTGACGAGAGTGAAACGCTTCGGAAAATGTTCTTCAACGTTCTCCACGGCTTGATGGCTGCTCCATTATGATGTCGACGTCGACGGTAAAGGTCACAACCCCATGAGAGGCGAGAGCTTTCAAACGCGATCACGGCCAAACGAGCGCTTTCTTCTGTGCTTCCGATCAACAAAGAACAAGGATAAGTGGCCGACACAAGACTCGTGGAACGTCGAGTGTCAGGGTCAGGCACTTGAAACAATGCCCCTTGGCATTTGCTTCCTTCTCCCTCGGGTTGCCTTCGTGCCACATTCGAGGTGCCACTACTTTCTGGGGGGGCTGGCAGGCGTCACCGGCACCCATCGTGCATGAGGTCTTCACTTTCATTCTCGTCACGCAGCCACTTACGGCTGGGGCTTTTGGCACCTCTTTAAAGGAGGTCACCGCGGCGTAGCGGTTCGGAAGCTCCTTTCTTCGTAGGAGTGCTACATCCTTCAAAATTTGGCAAAACAAAGTGTCAGTGCCAATCCGTTCTGTCTGATGACCTTTACCGATGGCGGTGACTGGCAAGCGTTAAAGCGGTTCTAATGGATATGATGAGACGGAGAGCGTACATTGTAGAGCGATATACAAATGACTGAAGAAAGAGTAGCTAAAGAATGTGTACAAAAACGTTTAACACGCAAAGGCCAAGAACGTTAACGTTGTTTTGTGTTTACTACGAACTCCTTATTTGTAAAGCATAATTCCAATTCTTTATTTAAATGACAAGCAAAGCAGTTGATGGTTTAATTATATAAAAGTTTAAACAAAGGGGTACTCTATAAGAAGTTTAACTATAGTCATCAATAAGGCTAATGACAATAGTCACCAATCAAGATGATGATATGCTATCAATAGAAGCTGGCAATGATAGAGAGTGTTTTTATGAGAACATGCATAAGAGGAACTCTCCTAGCGCTCGCAATAGCACTAAAGAACTTTATCTATACTGAAAAGAATCGGTATTATTTTTGTTTTCTGAATGGTGGTCTTCCTTTCATGAAATTTAGTGAACACTATTGTTCCTACAATTTTGGTATTTCTTTAATGGGGGACTTTGGTATTTTCGGGCCAAAAAAAGGCCCGTTTTTAACGATTTTTTGTGACGTAGCCATTCAACTGTATTTTTTCAAGTAAATGACATAATAGTGTACAACTTTTGAAGAATATTTGGTACTGTTTTGAGCAATATTCATTGAAAAATTAATCCATACCATCAAATTTGGGAAGTCGTGTCTTCGAAAAGAAGATTTTTCTGGTGCCCATCGTAGTTGTGTGACGGGTCATCAGAAAAATACAAATCGATATTCGTTAGAAAGATTATAAGTTTCTCTAGGTAGCTCCGGCACCGACTTTGAAAACGTTGGTTTAGGGAAACGCTCTTCAAAGTAGCGGGCTGCCTGGAGCCTTTGAATGAAACGCGGATTTTCAAAAATCTGTATCTTTGTCAGTTTTTCCTCGATTGATCCAAAGCATTTACACAATACTCTTGAAAGGATCAGCTTTCAGGGAAAAATGTTAAAAAACATGTGTAACTAAAAAATTAAATACCGAAGTCGCCCCTTAAATATTACTACTAATATCGAGCTGGTTCGACTGAGATAAAAGGTACGCGCTCGTCATCACCAAACTTATGCTTTCTTTTGATAACCTTGCACCGTTCTTGCCCTGTTTTTTGTTTCCATTTGTGACCTTCAAAAAGTAACGTAGTCAGCTGGTCAGTACCCTGCGACAATCAACACAGTAAGGTACTGTAGACTGTTTTGATAACAAAATTCGTCCAGCAGGCATAAATCGCAAACGGTCAGTAACTTCATTCTGAAAGGTGGAAAGTAGCAGTATTCGACATCCTCTAATGAATCTGTTTAATGTTGGGTCCATCCAACGAATATTGTAAAGGAGAAACACCTTAAGTTCTGTACCATAAGCTATTGGACAGCTTCGAAGCAACGCAGAAGCCGTTGGTCACACTTTCCATGAGATTAACGGAGGTCATCATTTCGTTCATTTCACTTTTTTTTGTTCTCCAGCACAAAGGTACGACTCACGAGCTTCGAATCCTACAATACTATACATTTTGCATAATGCCATCCAATCCATCACCCGGATTGATTATCTTACATAACCCGATATTATGAGTGTGGCTTATGGTTGTTCCAAAAGGGGAGCTTATTGCGGATTCTCTTTCGTATCTGGTCGAACCAAAACAAACTCTATCCTTCATTTGGAATCCCTCATCCTTTATCATCTTTACACGTTTGTTGGCTTTGCAGTCATTAGAGCCGTTGACATTTTAGCAAGAAATGGGATTAGCTAACAAGAAAGCGTCATAACTCCACACCGGTGGAGCTGGGTGAGGCAAGGAGAGCTTTAGTTAATTCCGCTTGATTAAACTACCACTAATCAACAATTAGCGGGCTCATTCCATTGTACCGCACCGAGCTAGTGAGCGAGTGTGCAAAAGGCAAAGTTAATTGATCGAATGATGGTTATAAACATGAATTACGGCCACACACCCTCGGCTTAACCTCATCTACAGCAGAAGAAGAAGAAGAAGAAGAAAAAGAAGAAGAAGTGGTGATGCTGGTGTAAAGTGTAACTCCAAAAACTACAAACTACTTCCTCCATTCGATCCACCCCACCCGGTGACTTAATTCCGATCAGCACGCAAACCTCGCTCGTCATCATTTGTCCGCCAGGGTGTAAGATTACATGTGTCGGCTACAAAAATTCTGTTTACACCGGAACACCCCTCCTCGAGGGTGTATCTTAGGGAAGTCATCGTAGCAGAAGCATCGTAGCTGCAGCGCCCTACACCCCCCTTGGTTGATTGAACCTTTTCACCATTCAACCGGAATGTACACCGGTCTAACCTTCGGCACTATACGCGCGGCAGCTTCCGAGAGGTGTCGGAGAGGTGCTTGAGAAAAGTGCGCCAACCACGGCCTGGCAGCTGCCACGGGCACACGTTACGGTGCCCATCGCACCGCGCTTACCTCACCGACCGACGCCAAAGTGCAGGTGAAGCTGAATTTTTGTTGGCTGTTGGTTTTTTTTGCTCTCCTCTCCACCTTGAAGCATCCATTGCGCGTTGCGCATTGTTCCGCCTTGACTTGGCTCCATGTGCAGCATATTCGCATCCACATTCAACAGCAGCAGCAGCAGCATCAGCACCACATACACACGCAATTGTATGTTGGCGGTGGGGTCGCGCAAGCGCGTGAACCATAAGCAATCAGATCTTTCGGTTCGGGTGGCATTAGCTGCGCGATCCAAAAGACTCACCGCCAAACCCATCCACAGCGTCTTGCATCTATCACCAAATGGTTGAGGTTGTGTTGGTTTTTTGGGACGAAAACTATTTTTCACTCTCCGGAAAGGCAGGAGGTCCCAGGATTCAATCCTCCGTCTCCTTTCATTAATCATGATTGGGATCATTTGTCATCAAGCGGGTCGCCTCTGCACGCGATCCTGCCGAGCTCGCGAAAGCGCGAATAGAAGAAAGGCAATCACCATCGACCACCAGCGAGCGAGTTCAGCCCCTGGATAATACCTACATACTGGCTGGCTGAAAAGATTATAAACGATCAATCACTTACACAGTACTTCCTCATATTGCGCGATCGTCGTCGAGCCGCCACAAAACCGGTCCGTATCGAGTGCGCGCGCGCGCACGCGAAGAAGCTGGATCGTTACTCGGTCCGCGAGATCCACTGATGCTGATGCTGCTACCGGAGCGCTTAATCCCGGAGTGGCCTAATGTTTGCCCCGATAAAGCGCCGGCCACTATACTCTCGCACTAATCACAGCACTTTCGATCGTTCACTGTTGGGGCAGGGTCGCGTCGGTCCGGGATGTGATCACGCTGGTATCATCACTTTTTGGGGTGAAACCGGAAACTTCACTTCCTGGACCTCAAACACACATTCCCTCTCTGGGGCACTGCCGCGATAAAAGACAACGAAACTCGCTTATCAGCAAGTGGCACGGTGCCATCAGTCGCGCAACATCCGCTACCTGGAACGCTGTTGAGCACAAGGTTCGTCGCTTATTCTGCCGTAAAAATACACGCACTCTCTGGGGGGTGATGCTCACACTCGGAAAAACTAAGTGGAAATGATGTGCCTCGTCGACGTCGTCGTGTTGTGCTCGACGCTGCTGATGAGGCTGAAGGCCGGCATATGGGGAGGAAAATGAGTTATAGCGATCGCGATCCGCTCACGGTAACCGCCAGGACGGTACTGACGGTCGAAGCGAAAGAGATGTTTACTATAAAATCTTTTTCCAACCGTGGCGTGGCCGGGCGGCTGGCGTCGGCTGGCAAAACCGGACCGGACCCGGAGCGGAGTGTGGAGAGGAGGTCGTCTGCCGTGAGTGCGAAATGTTTTTCTTTTGCGGAACAGCACCTCCCAGACACACGCGGCACATGGAGAGGGTTGCCGATGCCGAGGTGCAGAGCCCAAAACGTATCTCATCCACGTGCATGCATGGGAATTCCGTCTATGGCTCTCTCATGCTCATGTAGCTTCGTTGCTTTCTTTCTCCGGCCTTCCATGGGCGTCCGATGTGCGGATCGTTGCACCCCACTCTACTCCACTACGGATGAGGCGTTTCGCCCCGTTCGCGGCGTTGACAGTTCGTTCCGTATTTTCGGTCCGGAGGCCTCTTTCCTTTCGCAGCACCAGCAGCACCTAGTGACTGGGCCTAGGCACCGGGATCGGGCTCAGATCGAAGGGGACTCGGAGCCCCGTGTCCAGCAGTACCAGCACCTTGCAGGGGATGGTAAAACGGAAAGGGAAAGTTCCGCTTCGGCCGCACCCGGCACAAATGATCTAACCTTTATGCGCGCGAGCGCGCGGTTTGTTATGAAAATGGGTCTCGCCGGTCTCGCTGCGATCGTATCGGATCGGCTCGAACAGCAGACGAGATCTCATTGTAAACAGGGATATCCGTTTTGCTGATCTGCGATTGAGATCGCTATAGGTCCGGAGAGATGGAATAGAGGGACGTATCTTCTATTTCATCACATGTAGTCGAGCTTGATAAGTGCTCGTTAATTTTTGAGTGACAAGGTGGTGTGCGAACACAACGGATTGGGGGATCCACAAGTCATGCGCTGTTTTTCGTATTAACTCTCTGGCAATTGAAAATGTGCATTTGGTTCACGCAATTCTATGCTGATGCAGCAATTGTAGAACACATTGTGAATGAGAAGATGCTAAACGATTTTATGAACTCATAATTATACGTGTGCGTTATATTAAACTGCAACTTTTGAAGAATATTTGGCTCTATTTTGGAGAAGATTGATTAAAAATTTCATCCATGGCATCAATTTTCTGTTGGTGCGTCTGCGAAAAGATACTTTTTACGGTGCCCATTGTAGCTGCGTGATGCGTCATCAGAAAAATGCAAATCGATGTTTGTTTGATAGGTTATAAATTTATCCAGGTAGCCCCGTTGACTTTTGTTTGGATTTCCAATTTTTCGACTGTTGGCAGATTTTTTAATTTGAAAAAGTGATCACAATGATCAAACCGGGTTCTACAGGTAACATCGTCGAGATATTGTTTGAATTTCCTATTTTTCGATTTTTTAAATTGAAAAAGTGATACTTTTTGTCATTTTGCCTAAAACACGATTTTTGAAGATTTGTTTAGAAAAAAATATCAACAATTTTCATGAAAACTCGACGAGGCTACCTAGAAAAGAGTGTGCAGATTATGTGTTAAAAGTTTCAAATCAATCGGTCCAGTAGTTTTTACGGTACGATGGGCACCGACTTTGAAAACGTTGGTTCAAAGTAGCTTCAAAGTAGATAATTGGCTTTTAATTGCTTTGTTTGAGTATGTTAGAATATAACTATTCTTTGATTCCTGAATACACTATCATTCTGCACATTGCTCACGGAAAATGCAAAGCCAAGAATGCCGGCAAAGCTATTGCTTCAAACCATTACTATCCACACTTTTGATCATATTGCGCTTTACTTCGTGGGTATTCCTCTCCTACTAAAGCTATGTTTTAGTGTGTATGTCTTCCAACGATACGACTGAACGATATCCTGGGTAACACCTTTGTGAACATGACTGCATACCAGGATCTGTACTATTTATTTCATGAATTACAGGATTATTTTTTTTAAAAAAGTAATTTCTTCTTAGTTTAATATTGCTGTACTAAAAGATTGGTATATTAAAGTTAAGATTGCTGAGTTCATTATCATCCTAGGTCACAGTTACCCAAGATAAAACTATTTATTTTGACAATCTCGATGTCAGACAGCGTTAAATTATCGAAAGTGTTTCACCAAATCTGTTCTGCGGTATATTTTTCAATTTTGCTTTATCTAGAAAAGACTTGTATGATCTAGGTACAACACCGGAAAGAAAACAAGTAAAACCAACTTCAACACTAACGGAAATGAATGAGCGAAAAGAAAGGATTTTACCATTCTAAACGGTTCAATAATATCGATCCATCTCTTCTACTACGCTTGAAATGCTACAAGATCCTGATGCAGATAACCGACTACACCGTACCTTAATGGATGCAGTGTAAGTGTCTGTGCGACATGAACTTCCGGCTCAAGACCGGCAAACACCCGGGAGACAAGGAAATTGAGCTGTCCTAAACCAAGTATTAACGATCTAAACTGTACTAAAAGCCGGACTTATTATGCTGACCCGGCGGGCCAGAAAGCTGTCCGCCACCGTTCCGTTCGGGCCTGCGGCTCCCCCTCAAGGGATCATTTCATTACCATCATTGCTTCATTGCCGCCTATCGTTTTATGCTCTCCGGTGGTCGACTCGGCCACTCCATCCACTTCACCCAGTTCTTCTGCACTGAACTGTGGCCGCTGCTACTCAATGTCTCAGTAGGACAACGGCAGCACTCTCAGCCTCCCTTACGCTGCCGCGCACCATTTCCCTATCGGGCAGGCCAATCAAAGCACTACATTTGTTATTACCTCTTGTAACCATTTGGCCCAACAACACCCCCTTTGCACTCTCGTGTGGCTCAGTGCGTACACAAAGGGTGGGGACGCGAGGGACTCTTATGAAATTATCCAACCGTCATTTTCTGTTTTTTGGCGCCAAAAACCACCGAAAAAACACGACCATCCGACGGGTCCACAACAAACGGCCCCTTTTAATCATCCCCATCACTTCGGACAATGAATCGCGATCACGTGAAATGCGAGTCGGCGGGCTAGCGCCAAAAGTGGTGCTCAAGAGGTTGACTTGCTGGTTGTCATAAGTTCGAGATGGCGGCGCAGCAATAGAAGAAGAAACATCTCGCGATTCATAACAAATGCACGATCAAACGATCACAAAACATACCGTCCGGCTCCATTTGCATACCAAAAGGTTCGTCAGTTTTATTGTTTTCGGCAGAGAAAGAGAGAGAAAATTGCCGCGAAACCAAATCCCCCATTCACGGCGAACGGCGCTGAACTGTGAAAACGGAAAAAAGGAAATCTATCGCGACACAAGACCTCAGCGATCAACAAACTGAACCGATAATACGGCACGGTCAAGTCGTTTAATGGCACAAGGTGAAAGTGGAGTTGTCGCGATTATTATGAATTACATAGAGCCAAGGGAAGGGCCCCCCCCGAGACCGGTTCGAACCCTGTCTGGCTCAATATGGTCCTGCAATCCCTCGGCCGCATCCTCGCATCGCTCCCCGTGAACGTGCAGAAAAGTCCATAAAACACGCCACGCTCCACCACCGACCAACTGGAACTGGAAAGGGGGTGGAAGGTGCTGGAAAATTGAATGCACTTTGCCGCACTTTGAAATTCACTTTTCATTCACCACCGGGAAACGGGAACCGATTGAACGAGACTTCCTCGTCCGTCGCCTGGCGATGACCGTAATCGATGCTATCATCGCACATCTTGCGATGGGCGGCAGTGATGGTACGATGGTGGTTTGCGAGCTTAAGAGAAGTTGAGACGCGAGGTGGCCGGACGACGGACGAACACGCGATCGGTCCGTTGCAGTTCCTGGACGCTAGTCACGTCACTTTGAGCGAAAAGTTTACAGGACCTAAGCTATCGAGAGCTCAAAATAATGTCATTTTACCTTTTCGTTTATATCTTTGATATCCTTTGATATATTGTAGAAAAATGTTTTACCAACGCTATGTTAAAACGCACCCACTGCCCCTTCTAGACACTTATCAAACGAAAGAGCGACTGAACAAAATCACAAAAACAACAATTGGCCCTTCTCATTGTTAAAGAGACAGGCCGTTGTTGGTTTTGTCGATACGCTGCTTAATGGACGGCGAAATGATGCAGCACCGGAGCACCGGAGCTAGTGTCCGTGGGCTGGATCCGAAGGGAACTCATTTTGCATGCCTGTCCGAGCATACCCGGTGCGGCAATGGCACCGACACCGACACTCCAGGCCCGGCCCAACTTTGGCAGCGTCAATGAATAGCCTTTGCGGTGGGAAATATGTAAACCGTTTTGCACCGACACACTGTTCCGATCTCACGGAAGAAGGACGTGCCACTTGCCACGATTAGAGGGAAGCGAAACGTTTGTCACACAGCAACAACAACAAAAAAACGTGCTCAAAGCGATTATGCAAGAGAAGGTGTCGTTGTAGTGAATGTTAACATCTACCACCTGGCGGGGTGCGGTGTGAGTGGAATTTAGAATTGCAATAACTTTCGTCGATGCAATTTCATTCGACGGTATGCAACGGTTGACTGTCAATCAATAGAGTAGGAAGAGTAGGAACTATCGGAAGGCAATATTTCAAAACAATTTCTCTCGATGAAACGTTTTATAATGGACAGGTAAAAGCATACAGAAAATTATGCTCAAAACACTCGAGGAAACTATTTTGGGATCCATTATGCCCAATTTCTTGCAATTGCCCAAGTTGCACTATATTTGGTTGAGCATCTTATGGTTTCTTGACTTATGGAATGAATATGGTATCTTTCTAAAGCAAAAATGTTCACGAAATAGTGTAAATTTATATTAAGGGGGGGCTTCGGTATTTAATTTTTATTTGTGACACATGTTTTAAACATTTTTCCCTGAAATCTGATCCTTTCAAGAGTATTATGTAAAAGTTTTGGATCAATCGAGGAAAAACTGACAAAGATACAGATTTTTGAAAATCAGCGTTTCATACAAGGTTTCATGCAGCCCGCTACTTTGAAGAGCGTTTCCCTAAACCAACGATTTCAAAGTCGGTGCCCATCGTACCGTAAAACCTACTGGGTCGATCGTTTTGAATTTTTTTACACATAATCTGTACTCTTTTTGCCAGGTAACCCCTTCGAGATATCATTAAAATTGTTTATGCTTTTTTTAAACAAATCTGTTAAGTTCGTTTTTATGGCAGAATCGCCAAAAGCATCACTTTTTCCACTTCAAAAATCTGCCAAAAATCGAAAAATAAGAATATCAACAAAAAACAGTGGATCACTTCACGTTAAAAGAGCATACTGAAATTGTCACACTATACATTGGAAATAATCGGTCAATAGAGGAATCTGCGATCGTGCAATGGATGATGAATAAATGGTGGTTCCTCCTTTGCCACATATAAGGTTTTTGCAAACAAACTGAAGGCTGTGAAACAACTCAAAGCAAACATTAGAGCTGAAATTGCTAAAATAACTCCCTAAATATTGTCGAATACAAAGCAAAATGCCCGAAAAAGAGCCTCTTTTTTGTACGTCGAATGAAGGCGGTCATTTGATCGATATCATATTTTAAGTATGGCACAATAAATGGCATAATAACCTACATAAAACTGGTTTATTTTATAACTTATATACTTAAAAAAGGTATGATAAGATAAATATCATTATTAGCAAGAAGAGCTACTAATACTTTAATTCATCCCTCATATCATTGTTACTTAGTTACTTATTCACAGCTGCTCATATGCGGCGCCATATATTCTTCAGCGAATGATCATCCTCTTCAACGCGGCCTAAAGGGCATCGTGGTTTTTTAACAAGGTTCAAGTGTCAAGGCCTATGACTACTGTTACTACAATGTTCCTATGTATTCCTAGTTTCGTCCCTTTTAACAGACATCAGGGAAGGAATATTTTATGACACCTAACGCGACCTTATGAATAATTGAATGAAAGCATTTAGAATAGAACAATCGATAAATGGATGGAAATATAAAAAGGAATAGATTGGTGTCACAGAAAGAAAATAAAACTAACATGAAAATAGCAACAGATGATAAAAAATACAACAGACGAAGCGAAAATAAAACAGATTCGAAGGATACGATCACATCAATCTACGTAATGAAATACGGTAGCAATTCGTTTACCATTACGCCCTAGATCGGTGCTCAGCAACGTAAACAACAGATAAAAGCTGCTCAATATCCTGTTTACCGATGAGCTTCATTTGATTAACGTATCACCAACAGGCACGCACGCGTTTCGCCCATTCCCACACGCACGCAGGTTAATTAGTTATATCTCCGATGTGTCATGTGCTCATTTCCTTCCTTCCGCAATCGAACTAGTTTTCTTCGTATAACCGCATCTTCTAGCTGCTGCTGATGCTGGCGGACACAAATTATGCAACGATTTTTGCATACAGACCACCCTGCACCATGACTGCGTAATGATGGACCAACGAATGCGGATCTTGGCTACTCGGTGACGGAGATCCCAATACCTGCACCACGGTTGCATCCGCTTGCAGTTGCAGGTAAGTCCAGTCCAGTCCAGCAGTCCGACGGTCGCACAACTTCTCAGCTCCTCAGGTGAGCTCCACCAGAGAGGCACAGTTATCACACCAACCAGGCATATAACGATGCTATGGAACGGAAGGAAAAGGGCACCTCTCCGCCACCCCTTTTGGCACCACAAGAAAGTTGTCGAACCGGATGGTAAATGAGCATCTTGAGGAGACGACGTTCGCCCCATAAACCGGGCCTTCGGAGCGCATGGTGAAAAGCGAGAGCCATCAGAAAACGAAACTTTATCGCGTCACACCACACCCTGCTGCACGCACATTCGCTTTCATCCTGGAGCGTGGTGTTTGCCCGGTGCTCCTGTCGAGTGCTCTCGTGTAGTGGACGCGGTCAAAGACCATACATTACCACTTTAGAGGTTAATGTCACTCGGCTCCGCGGAGTTGCCGCGGAAAAAACGGACCTGCGGCAAGTGTGTCCCGATCGAGCGACGGCAATTGTTTTACCAAACGCAATTGATTAACGCTGACAAGCCGTCGAAATGTAATGACGAGACGCCAAACCGGCAAGGTTGGTCTTCTGGTACTTGCGAGACGGTTTCCTCGCCTGTGGCCAACGGTGCAGCGGCACCGGAGCACTTCGTTTCAAGGTTTTTAATCGTTTTCCTTTCACGACGCCCGTTAAGTGTGCCGTTTTCGTTTTGCGTGACTCTCTCTCTCTCTCTCCATTATTCTTTTTTTATTTTGTTTTTTTTTGCAGTTCTTTTTGCAAATCACGACTGATCAGAAGAGTTTTAGAAGTCACAAACTAGGTTTGTTGTTGTGTTGTTAATCTAAAACTAACAGCGCAATGTCCAAGACGTCTTCCACAAGAAATTTTTTCTGATGCAATCCACACTGGTTTGACTCTTATTGAACACCAAGAATGCATGTCGCGTGGTGGAGACCACGCGGTCTGTAGTTCTGCAAGGATGTTCTGGCCTCTAGGCCTGTGCGCCAAAAGGAAGACATTCTGCGTTTCACTTTCCTACGCCAACACTCACCGATCGAGTGCAGGAAAATCTGATGGTGGCACACCAAATAAAAAAAAAACAGTCTGCCAATAACGATGGCAAGGCAAAAGTGGCGGATTCGCGTGACCCGGCGAATGGTCACCGGTTCCATTACGTAAGTGCAGTCCAATAACACGCCAAACCGTCGCGAATACGTGCAGCAATTTCGCGAATGGCTCGCTGCAGGTGATCAGCATGCAGCTGCATGCAGCTGACATAGAGAGAAAGAGAGATGAGCCTCAGGTGGCATCGCACGCGTGAAACGTGATGGTAAAGTGAAAACGTCCACCGTTCATCCATCCATCCAACCGGTTGTCAATGGTGGTGTGTCCCCGGGAGGAATTAGAAGCTTCACGTTGCCGTCGTAGGGGGACACACTGGGGCTGACAGTGGTTGATGGTATGTGGTTGTCACGAGGTCAATCCGAATCGGCTTCGCATTTTGGGAAAAAATTAACTTCCCTTCAGTGTTCTATGCAGTGTTCTCTGCATTTTCCTGAAGAGATCTCGATGAACTAATTTTAGACAATTCCAGATTATTAAATAGTAAAAAAATATGTTAAATTATTGTTAAAATTACTAAAGGAAATGAGAAGGAAATTCTTAGTTACTTAGTTAATAAACATACGGCTCGACCGTCATTAGATATGTTAAAAAATATTATTAAATTCATCTTAGTAACAGTTGATTTACAATTTATAGTTACAACAGGCTTCTCCAGAAATATCATGAGAATGGCAGACGAGATCTTCTACTCTAATTAGATACTCTAAATAGAGGTAGAGGTCAAAATCAAAATAGAACAACGATGTTGGCATTGATTTCAAAAACAAATGGAAGTCCAAGGCTCTCGATCGGTAGAAGAATGTTCTGTGAAAAACCGAGATCACTTTCTGTAGTTGTAATCTCTCTGTAGTCTCCAAAAGCTCATCTAACCTCACGTCGACGCTCAATTCGACACGCACTGTACGACACACCGATTCCCAGTCTCATCTTCCCAATCCAACGCTGCGTAGCATAGGGTGATCATATCGCGGAAGCATTTGTCGGTCGGCAGTGGCAGCACCCGGGAGCGCCACGATCCACCACCGCTTTAACTCCACTTTTAATGGGCCGTACTCATGTGTTATTAGCTGCGCTTCGCTTGTTTTCTCCCGCCGAGCACCGTGATGGCCCCGCTTACACTACCAGGAACAAATCGGTAACGATGGCACGACGGTGAGCGGACTCGTACGTGTTTAGTTGACCCAAAAGGACTCTTCTAAGCCAACGGTCCGCGGCTTTATCCTCACAGCTCGCAACCGTAAACAAACAAACAGCTGAAGCAGATTGCCCCGCTCTTTAGAGTGCGATTGGACAAACAAGCAGAAGCAGAAGCCACACCAGGCTCAAGATGCTCGCCCAAGACGCGAAGCAAATGTGGTTACCAAATCGAACCGAAAGCGACCATCCGACCGGGGGCTCGGTGCACGGTTGGTGTGCTGCCGGTTGGTGATTGAACACAGCGGCCCCCCGATCGATTGACGTAATCGTTCAATTGAAAAATCATATCATTTCGCCACTGGAGCGAAACAATTTCGTCGGCGCTATGGTGGCGGCCTCGGTGATCTAGGCATATGGCATCAACGGAGCGGCGATCGGCGATCTTCAACCAGCCTTCGGCAGGGCTCCGGTGCGCTCCGGTACTGTAAGTACTGTATAATGCTTATCAAAACAAACTACAGATTGAGTTGGTCCATGGATCGACTATGGATCGATTATCCGCTCCGCTGTCCGCTGATCTCCTGACGCTGACGTGAGCATAAAGTGGACACCGCGATGCCACCGATCTGCATCGCTCCAACGTAGCGCGCACATGTGTCAGTAGATGGTTGGTTTATGCTTCACGGCATGTTGGCCACACTATGGCCCCGGTGGGTACAGTAGGTTATGTGGCGCTCGGTCGTCAAGCCGTCGGTACCGGTGACCTGGAGAAATTGTGGGCCATCGTTGTTGGTTTGGGTTGGGTCTGCTTCACCTTTCCATCAAAAATGTGGACGATTTGCGTCGCGCGTATCATAGCGACTTCTTATGCAAAGCTGCGCTAGCATGGAGCATCATGAGAATTGCTGGTTTGTGGTGACCGATCTCATTCGATCCCTGTGGATTGTTACGTCCGATGACCGAGGAATTCACTCTCTCCTACATCTGGTGATGTGATCTATTTTGTCGTTTTTTTTTTGCACTCCGCTATGATACGATCGAAGTGTAAGTGTTTTCTCACGCTCGTTTGAATATTATCCGTTCGTCCGATTCCATTTTCATTTTTCAGAGATGTGAATGTTATGTTTTTGCTGGCAGCATCATCTGGTTTTTTCTACCTTGAAGATATGATTCTTTCTATGAAACACTAGGATATGAGAGGGAGTAGAGGAGGGAGGAGCAAAGAGGGAGCTATCTCTGAAACATGTAGTTTCTTCAAGATACATGCGTTGCGTAACTGAGTGCTTGATCCGATTCAGTTTTCGTCTGATTGTACATTGAGAAAGACTTTTATTTAGATAGTAGTAGAAGCAGTTATAGTGTTAACTAGTTCTAAAAAATCAAAATTAAATTAAACCGAATCGAAAGTAAGAAGTACAGTAACTGTTTTTGTCTTTTAACCCTCCCAATTTTTGAATCCTCTCTAAGTGTATGTATATAGCAATGCCATGGAGGGTAATTGCAAAGTTCAGCCATTCTGCAAAAACAGTTACCTCAGGTGAAACAACCTGAATCTACTTGAGAGTTGCACGAAGACTAATCTCAAATTGATTGGCGAGCTTCCTCGAACCGTAAGAGAGATCCAATAAAGATTACACTTTAATGTCGAAACGCAATGTTCGCATCAACTCTTTGGCCAACGCAGGGCTCCAGCAAACCGCATATTAAGTCATCCCCGTTCGGAAGTAATGTCACTTCCTTCCTTTCCTTCCTTCCTTCCTGTTTTCCATAAATCCGCTACTTGATAGCTTCCTCACAGCTCACCCAATTTGGTCGCATCGTCCCGGGACGGGTCACACCGCGATGTCGCGATGCGATCGGAACAAGGAATTCCCTGGTACGCTGTCGCCGATTTGCGCCAAAGTTGTTTAAGATGCATAAGGTAACGGCTGCGACACTGCTTCCGGGCATGCGCACGACAACCGGTGCTGGTGCAGATGATGGCTTACAATCTAATTGTACCTTTCGAGCAGGTGCGTGCCTCGATCGACTCGATAACCTGCTCATCGACTGCACCAGAGCAACCGACTGGGCCCAGGTTTATCGAGAGTGCACCACACATAGAAAAAATCATCAACTAGCGGCCACAGATGATGCATGCATTTTATCGAAATGGCTCCTGCTTTCATCCGCAGATCCCCTGCTACAACTCCACAACGGAGCGATGGGCAAATGTATGAGAATCTCTAGTCGATAGAGCACATGGGGCCTGTTGCGTAATCGATAGACAGTCACCGGAGGATCGTCCGAGTGGCTGGAATGCCACATTTCCGATTTGATGGAGGCAGCGAAACAAAAAAAACGGCCATCACCGAGGCGCACATTGGCCACATTTTCCACGTATCAAGGATGACATTGTGTGGCGGAAAGCGATACAGTGAAACTGCGGCGACAGGCCCATCGATATCCAGCCACCAAAAACCTTGATACTTAGGGCCAGCGAGAGTGGATCAATGGGCTGAAAAGTGACGACGAGTGTCACGGAACACCACCTGAGGCGCTAGGAAGTGTGGGCCGAGTGCCATTATTGAAATGTGGCACCGGAGGGCCAAACGAGCAGGGAACTACAAAACCATTTGGCCCTCGGTCAGTCTCGGTGGCCAAGTTTCAATGAACACCGTCAATTATGTGGTCTCGGGGTGATGGGGTGAAAACTTGACGGAGAAAACATTCCAAAACGGGTCCTTCTCCTTTTTCTCGAGACACTCGTTCGGCCGATCACTTGATGGTCTGATGATTGTTTTCGACTGATTGTTTTGATGATGCGCGGCAACGAGGCGCGGGCTCGCTTCCTTTGGCACAGCGATCGCACCACCGCACGAAGACCTTCGCAGCGCATCACTCGCCGGGGCGATCATCGAATGGCCAATCACCCAGCGTCAATTGTTGGCACGCTCTGGCTCTAGCTCTGGCTCTGGACTGTCGTGAAAGGCCGGGATGTCGGCGATTTCGATGGCACACGTGTTAATAGATTGTTATTTTGTTCATAATCTTCCACCTTTTACCTGCCTAACTATCTCCGAGGGGCGCGTGTCCCGCGAAACACATTACGAGGCGTGAGGTCTGTTTATCGAGAGGATGGAGACGCCAATAATGTGCCGATTATTGAGTAACCAAGCTGTTGACTTACTGAACTGTTGTTGGTTTTTTTTTCTTTTCTTCCCTCGATACGATGCGCTGTGTACGAGTTCGAGGGCTCTTTAGGGCATTTTGCATGGCTTTTCGTTTGTCGAGTAAAAAAGCGGTCAATGATGCTGGGGCTTTGTTTCAGTTTATTGAAATACGTTTAATGATGCGATCCGCTGAGCATTACAATATCATCAGTTGCATCATGACGATGCCATCCGTTTGGAAACTAAAGTGTGATCATTTGTAGAACAATATGCACAGTGTGGCGACCAAGAGGGCAAGAGGGGGGCGTTCAAGGAAAATAAAAATTGAGAAATTTTGGAAAATATTTTGATGTTTCATATTTGATTGTTTTGTTTCCTTCCAGATCGCAGAAGAATGGGTGTTTCAGAACACGAAATTAGAGTCCCAGGGCCATGGGAGCATATCAATGCTCAACTCGTAGTGGTCTTTTCCTGTTTGCAATCTGCTGATCCACTGTTGAGCGTGAAAAGCGAGCGATCCGACGCAAACCCGAGAATCGCCTCTATTTTAACCGGCTGCGATCCCTCGGAGTTACGGACGGATTGTGCGACACGCGCAACGATATCGCTGTTGGCCGATCAAGAACAACGATAGCAGCCGCAACCATCCCGCGGCTAGGAAACGTCTCCGAATGTTGGCCAGAAGTTCAGGTTCAGGACCGGAACACCCGAGTCGAACTCGAACTTAGGTCCACGGAGCATAAATCATAGCGTAAACGCTGTTTGCAAGCGATTTGCGTCGCTATATTTCCTGTTTGTGGTTTGCATTAATAGTGAGTGATCATTACTAGCGTTTTAAATCTTTTTATTTGGAAAAAGGTTTCTATTTTTCTCACAAAAGTCGATAAAAGTTCAGTGTAATTCGGTTTACGCGTCTTAACCCGGTCACGTAAACATGTCCAAGCGAAAACTTTTTGCCATTTATTTTATATTTACGCTTGAGTTTACGCTTCGTGTATCCCTGGCTTATGACGCGCGCTGCTGTTAGACCGTTTCTACACTGCGCCAAAATTTTCGCTGCCAAAACGAAACTTTTAGGATTCCCATAGAATTCCTATGGAAATATGAAAGATTCCTATGGGAATCCTATAAGTTTCGTTTTGGCAGCGAAAATTTTGGCGCAGTGTAGAAACGGTCTAACATGAGCAAGAAAATGCTCTGTGTCAACGGGGTTGTTCGCGAGCGAAACTGTGCGTTTGAATTGACGGTTACGACTACGAGGCTGCAGTTTGTAAATTTGACAAAAAAAACGTGTTTATTCTAACAATAGCATGGTTTACAGCATATTGCACAATGCCCTTTTACGGCCTCTGGCGTCTCCTCATCAGCCAAGCTGCCGGATGTCACCACAAGCGAGGCGACGAACCGTACGATGATTCGTGTGCTCCACCGTTAGCGAGGAAGTGCGCGGAAGATGGGTGCTGGTGCTGCTGCTGCTGGTGGTGGTGGTGGTGATAATGATGCTGTTGCTGATGCTGCATTACATCCGAGCACGGTTTTCCATCGCGCACCAGCACCGGCACGTTGATCTTCTTCGGTGGGCTACCACCAGGGGGTGCCGCCGGCGCTACCAGAGACCCTTGCCCGTGGTAACCCATAACCGTGGCGGTCGTGTGCTTCTCCGTCTGGGCTCGTTTCGTTTTGTAGCGATGGTTTTGGAACCAAATTTTCACCTGCGTCGGTGTCAGATTGATCACGCTGGCCAAATGCTCGCGCTCCGGTGCGGACAGGTAGCGAGCCTGCTTGAAGCGCCGTTCCAGTTCGAACGTTTGTGTCTTTGAAAAAAGGATGCGACGTTTGCGCTTCTTGTGACCACCGGTACCGGTGGGAGCACCTCCCGACTCGTTTCCACCTCCCGGTTGGCCACGGCTACCGTTTGAGCGACCAACGGACGGACTCGAGGATGCATCCCGATCGTCCGGTGGATCGGTATCGCACGATCGCCCATGGCTGTTGTTGTTCGCATCCACCGAACACTCCGTGTCCAGCACGGTACCATCATCTTGCGAGGAATTTTGTTCCGATAAGGCAGCCAATCGGTCGGACGCTTCGTTGACCACCCGTGGAATGTTGCTGTAGGAGGCGAGCGAGTACAGTTCCGGACCGGGTGACGTTGTATCCGGGCTGATGTTTGTTTCCCCGACGATGTTACTATGCTGTATCACTGAAGGAACTGGAATGATATGGAATGAGCCACCGATAATCAACGAACACTCGGTGCACTCGGTGCACTATCGCACATTAAACTCACCATAATCAAAGTTCACGCTGCTGGTGTGATACGGATACGCGGAGCGACTCGTTGGCTCCCCTATTCCGGCCGTTGCAACAGCAGCAGTTGACGATCCACCGGCAAACAGGGAATGGTGATGTGCCGCGTACGAATAGTACGGTGGCGGATCATACGGAATCGTGGAGCTGACAGCAGCCGACGGGTTAAGGGCCGATTGAAAGTGCGTCGGAATGGTGCCACCGTAAGGTAAATGAGCGACACCGGTAGCAGCAGCTGATTCTTCCGTTGTGCTAGAGGCGACACTGTAAGGACCGCTCGCAGGACCGGCTTCTAATCCGCCGACGGCATTCGGAGGATGCGGCTGCGTCTCCAGCTCCGAGATGGTAAACGGATGAAACACTTGCTGGTGATGATGCTGATGCTGCTGCTGCTGCAGGCTGCTGCTACTAGATGGCACCGAAAGAGTCGATAAAATCGGTTGATCTTTCACTGCATCGGACTGTTGCTGCTGCTGCTGCTGCTGCTGATGGTTGTTGAGCTCCAGGATGTTGCTGATATGGAATCGTTGAGAGCGCTGCGATGGTGCCATACGCATACTATCGAGGAGGCTATGGAAGGGAATTTGGAAAATTCGGATCGATTGCAGTTAGCATTGGGTCATTTCGTTCTCAATCGAGATATCGACACATCTGTATCAAAAAACAGTTGAAAATAGCTCGAGCAAGCCACGGCATGTTCGAGCGCTGTTGCACAAACCATCGATTTCAACGTGACACCCTTATCAGCTAATCCCGTGGCTTATCTCTCCGCCACTCGCACGCGTATCGAGCTGCATTTTACTAGATCCGTTTTCTACACCAACGCGTTAAGCTCACCGTGGAAAGGAGGAATTCAGCACGATCGGATAGAGGGCCGCCCGGAGCAGATTGTGGTTGAGCGTGGCCGCCGGCATGAAGATCGGGGCCCACGACAGAAACGGTGCACATTTCGTGAGCAGCTTCTCCAACTGCTGCGGATCGGTTTTATCCTTCGGAAGCATCTCGCGCTCCAACAGTCAAAGATCATTCGTTTAAAGGGTGGTAAAAGTTGTAAGTGTGATTTGATGGCTTTTCACTTTCACCGCGGACAGGACACTACTGAAAGGCCACCGGACCTACCGGAGTCCTTACAGGCTGCTTCTCTCGTGGCGGCGGAGACTGCGCACTCGGGCATCGCAATTCTTATTGTGCTAATAGCGGTCGTGTAATGAATTAGAGCGATTTTTACCCCTTTTCCCTGATCGAAATGCAAGTGGAGTTGTTAGAAATCGGAACAAAAAGACGGGTTTCTTGTAATATTTGAAAAAGGCTCCAAAAATATTCAACGAACTTATCAATCGTAGCACCGAAATGTTCAACCAATCGCCGGGCAGCAATTTATTTTCTCCCCTTTCTCTGCTACGATTGGTGATGCTATGGATTTCATACGCGGGAAAGAGAGCGGGCGCTTTTCGTGCTGCGCTGGCTTGGTTATTGTGTTTTTGTTTTTGTTATGTTGATCCATGAAATTATGAAGGAAGGTTTTATGAAGGTTTGAAGGAAAAGCGCATTTACGGTCCTTAAAAATCGGTTAAATGGATAAACATGGACAAAAACAATAAACCGATCAAGTGTCGCGGTAAGCCTGCAGGGCACTGTTCGAAGATCGATTTTTTTTTTGGTTTATGTTAACGAGTTCAACAGTCCTCGCACAATTTATTGAAAAAAAGCGGATTTCCCGAACAAATTCTCCAAACCGAATACATGACCCATTATGCTTTGACCATTTTCCATGCAATACTAAAAGCCGAATCGAAAACCAAGCCGCATGTAATGTAAAAATCTGCCGTCGATCATTGGATCGCGTGCGCTAACGATCATGACAGATCGTTCCGCAGAACTGCGCAAAAAAACCGGCCTTTTTTCGCGAATCGCCATTTTGTTCGCACCAGCAACCAACTACCGCCGGCTTCGCCGTTTTTAAAAGAATCAGCATTTACAAGCTCCACATCGAAATGAGATCAGCTCAAAGGAATCCTAGAAGGCGTTGTGTTAGTATAATACAAGTTAAACGACGGCTTATAGAAACGAGTAATAATATACGGACATGCCTCACGCTGATGCAGGTTGTTTTTCTGGAGGCCTGCCCGTTCCCAGGCGACAGGTTCGATTTGGTTTGTTCAACTTAGCGGAACAGGAAAAGCTAATGCCAGTTATCTTTGCAGTTCGATGTTTTGTGAGAAACTTCTGGACATGTTAGAGGAACAGACGATACTGTTCAATCAACTCAAAGCGGTTTGCGGCACAGAAGCATCGGGTCATTACCACACCAAAAAGAAACCTAGGTTCGTATACGGACGTTACTGAGTAGGATGCAAAAGATTAACCGATTATCTTTACAGTGAGGTAGCGCTTTCAAGGAAGTATCAGAAAATACACAACCGCATGATGGTTCTTGGGAGAAGCCTTCTAAGATTCGCGATCCAAACAATATCCCTGTTTATTCCACGCCACACCAACACAGTCTCCAAGATAATTCGTTTGGCCCGATCATTATCACTCTCCCCATCGGAGGAAGATCGATCGCAGCAGCAGCAGCAGCAGCAGTAAAAGTCACTAAACCAATCCATTTCATACATAAAAATGAATGCTCAATTCAACATTCACTTCCAATCATGTGTATCCTTCCAAAGAGATGAAATGAGGCGCTTGTATTAAATGCGTGATATAACGTTACAACAAACTAGTCTTACAGTTAGGTTAACGAGCGGCGTAAAATACTTCAAGAAATGTATTGCGGCCGATGAATGAATGAAATAAAACGATGAATTTTACGAACGCGCCACCAAGTGCGTACTACATTTGACGAGTTTCAATTTGAAGTCGGTGAGTACGCGATAAGATTTTCCCAAAGAGCCGTTTCCAAGGGGCAAAGGTCACACACGGAAGGCTACTTTGTGATCCGGCGCAAGTAGCACACCTTCGATCATGAGTGCATCCCATCATAGTTCGATTAAAGTCCCATGAAATCCGACAGCACAGCAAAAGGTAAGGCGTGGAACCGTACCCGATGCGATAAATCTTATCGTATGTGCGCCGCTCGTTCTAGGTTCTAGAGGTACCGCCCGCCGGGAGGCTCGAGCTGCCCATTCTTACGCCAAAACCCCGGAATCGTAAACGACTGTGTCGGTGTACACTCATATGCGAATCGCGTGTCCACCGCCAACTGGTGGCATGTCAGAGGGTCGTTTCTAAGTTTCGTCGGCCTCGTTCGGTTCTGCATACTTCTAAAACCATGGGCAAAGGTCGCGCGCGCTCGATTGCGGCCTCCGTACACACTTGACTCGCACGGACTCGGCAGGAGAGGATGACCCTAGAAAGGACTCACTCAGCAGCGACTTCGATTCTATTCACCACCGGCAGAAGAGGGGTGGCTCATCAAACAGCGCATCGCATAAACAATCATAAATAGTTCCTAATTATGGATGAGCAGGTAAGCGATCATAAAACGGCGGTATCCCTTTGCTCTCGGTCGGTCCTTCCTGCGATCATGCGACCATTCTCCACACAAATGCACTCCGAGGTAGGGGTCACCCACGGTGTGGTGATTCGGGCGCTGCAAACAGGCGAGATAGTTTGTTAGAAAAGCCAGCCGTGGCGCTTCCCACGACCATCACGACCACAGCACTGGGTAATGGATGGTCCACCGTAGACACGCTAGAAAGCCGTGAAGGGTAATCGAAATACCTCTAGGATCTCGCCTCGGGTCGTACCGGGCGCGCTGTCGATCGGTGTGTGGTTTGGGGGGTCCTGACAAATTGGTATCCTTATGAGTTCATTATTGTTTTCTATGCCTGCCCCGTCGCCGACGTCATTGCCGGTGTGCACTTCTGTTACTGTTTGATTTATCCATTGAAAAGCACATTTCACGACCGAGGGCAGCCGGACAGAAGTTAAACGTGTGCCACGTGCACCCGGCGGTGCATCAAGTGCAGTTGCAGCACCACTTCTTTTGCGGCCGGTGCGAGAGTTCGCTCGGTTCGCTGTCTGCACTTGCACCACAGAAGAGGGTTCCCCTCATTCTCGGCCCTCGGCACGAGCCATGCCATGCCATGAGGATGGAGTATCAACATCAACAACTCTCACTTATGATGAAGCCCTGAGAGCGAAGAGGCCACCATCCGTGGGCTTTATAATTGGTTTTCCAAACAACGGACCCCATTTTCACGTGGGCTAGTGAGCCTTTTTCGGTGTCTGGCCTTTTAAAAGGAAAAACGCCATCCCCGGACTGTTCCCCGGTGTTACAATTCACCGTTAACGTCGGCGCGTGCTGTGTAGGTGAAGAAAGAAGTTCCCTCTTCTGTTGCTTCCTAGCCTAGCTTAGTAGGCGGTGTTAGGCCCTCCGGACGAAGCAAACACAAGGTTGCTTTGCATTTCAAGCCAAGATACTTTTCGACTTTGCGTCTCGAACCCAACTTCGTCCAGCAGGCAAAAGGGATTTCGCGAACGAAATGAGCACGAAATGAATCCATTCGTCATGCTAAATGGCCTCGTCCTGGGAACACATCGTGGGGGCACATCACCCTTCCTCGGGGCCTACTAGAAAACAAGCACAGGGAGGGTTACACATTGTAGTGCGCCTAACAAGGATGATACAAAAATAGCATGATTTTACCTATTTGCTTCTGTCCCCTGCAGTCTGCAGCCGTTGTTGCCGGTGCCGTGCGTTTAACCGGAAACCGCAGTTATTGATATAAGCCTAATTTGATTTGTATCTTGACATGAAACCGATGGAAAATTAATGAGCGGGCGCCCTAACGAAGAAGGACATGCCGTTTGTGATTGATTGACGGATGGCAACTGCGACGCGCAAATTTGATTCGAGGCCAAAAATGTTGTAAAATGTTCTTGGCCTTCCAAGATTGTAATAGCATGGTGTGAGCTTAATCTAGACAGTTTATCCTCGAAATGATAGTAAATGATCACAGTGGCTCCACACACCTTTCACATCAAAGTAGACTAAATTAATCTTTATAACTCGTACTAATCACTTTGATCGAATGATAAACAGCCATAAACACTTAAATCTGATCCCGCTATTTCTAAAAAAAACGATCAGCAATGTTTGCACGCCATTGATAAAATTCGATGGAGGCGCCCGTGTTATCGTGTTATCGACACATTTCGGCAGCCAGGCGGCCGCGCTGATAACGACAACCCAAAATACGACCAGCTAATAGGTGATCGAATCATGTCAGGTAAATAAATCAATGTTCACATCGATCATATCTTCCGCGATTGGTCCCTTTTCACTTACTCGGCCCGGTAGTCGTACTCCGGTGTTGTGCAGTAATCCGGAGGAAAGATGTGAAAGCTGCTATCGTACGGTTCCTCGGTCCCGGTCAGCCCATACGGATAGTACGAACTGGCCGTCGGTTGTTGTACTCCATTACTGACGATGGCCCCCGCCGTCGGTTGGCCACCCACGGTGCTCATGGTTTTTAGGATCAAAAGATTCCGATTGGCACGACGTAGTGGTTGGCACAAACGATATTGATTTAATTGTTTTTTAATTCAAAATTATTACTCGATAAACTGATCACACTCCGACAACGCCACTCCGGTCAGTCGATCGATCTGCTCGGTACTACAACGAGTTAGCGACAACACCTGCACTGCACTACTGGCCGCTATCAGACTGCACTGCGACAGTGTAGTGTCGACTTCTCCGTCCTGGTCGATTGATTGGCCAACCCGATGGCCGCAAAAATGATCACAGCCCCGTGTGCGCGATAGGAAAGCGCTTTA
>NC_064878.1:28389095-28399095 GCF_943734665.1 Anopheles aquasalis | reverse complement strand
CGCCACAACGGCTTAGGCCACAGCATGATCGGCGCGTGAGATCGTGTTCGATTGTAACATAAGCGCGCCGCTTGCCGCGCGATGAGGTGTGAGAAACGATGTGCCATCATCATCGCCATCACCATCATGACCCACCAATTATGCTTCGTTTCGTCACTCCGGTGTGAGAGCATTGAAAATCAATCTGCCTTCGTGCGACTTAGAGCGGTGATTCCGGGGATCTCAAGTCAAACCGCATTTCGTAGCCCGTATCTTGTAGTAGCGGATTTATGGGAACAATCTTCTATCTAGGATTTGAGAATTGAGAATATTTATCCAGGTCTCTAAACAATTGAATAAAAAAAACAGCTTAGTACTTCGAACCGAATATGCAAATAAAAGCCTTTCATTGCCAGACGCATAGAGCCTGCATGTTGAACCGTGAAAATTGAGGAATTTACAGTATAAAGCGGCCCATAGACGATCAACTTTATTTGTCAACTCTTGCATGCAAGTCGATTGACACCAATATATTTATCGTGTGTGGGCTATTTGAAGCTTGTGTCAAAAAAGTTGAAGATTTTCAGCCAGCTGAAAATATATTGATGAGGCTGAATAATGGCGTCGTCTGTGGGTCACATTAACGAACACGATGCGTCTGTGGCCCTGATTGATGAAACATTAAGGACTAGGCCAATTTATGCCCACATATGAGCAATAAAAATAAAATGACAGTTCGACGCAATTCTTGCATCCGAAACATTGACAAATAAAGTTGATCGTCTATGGGCCGCTTAAGGAATATTGGATCGCACCATTTTGAACTGAGTCAATATGCTTAGCCAACTGCGACCTCATTTCAACCAAGACAATTTTCCTCATTCGAAAAAGCACCAAATATCGCAATTCATCAAACTACATGTGCATGCTCCAATAAAGAACAGGCTGCAAAAGTCTAGTCTATACCAACGACATCAAGTTTAAATCGTTGAAGACAAAACTTATTGATGCACATCGCATTTCAACTTTTGACACTTTTTTAATGCATTTCTTTTTTTATCCCAACAGTTTCAAGATAAATGAAGCAAACATTTTCCTATTAAAAATGTGTAGAAATACAGGATGCGTCATCAGGTGGTCCCCCATTTTAAAATGGGTGGCTTCCTCGTTCGCCGCACATGACGGTACTGGACGTTTTTCTGTGGGATTATTTAAAAAATAAGGTTTATGCCAACAAACCAAAGACTATGAAACAATTTAAAGCAAATATTAGAGCTGAAATTGCGAAATTAACTCCCGAAATGTTGTCAAATACAATGCAAAATGCCCGAAAAAGGGCTGCATTTTGTATGCCGACTGATGACGGCAAAATGTGAGGCGATCATTTGATCGATATCATATTTTGAATTTGGCACAATCAATGGCATAGAATAACCTAAATAAAACTGGTTTATTTTCTAAAGTCGGCTGAAAAAAGAGAGAGTTATTCAACTTTAAAATAAGGGACCACCTGATGTCGCACCCTGTATGTAAAAAAACAAATGCTTAGTGTCTATCTGATTTGTTAAACTACCTTCGAAGACAGAATTCGTCTCTCTTTAAGGTCATTTAATAACATCCATCCTCCGTACAGTGTTTTCTAGCGCAGATGGAATGTTTCATGATGGAATAAATATGATACCTCACCCACAGTAGCAAATTATCGCGCTCCCAAGATCCTTTACACATAAAGCCACCATTGAAGCTGGGTGTCATTATGATAATCACGCATCTTCAAAGCTTATCCCACCAAATTCTCACGAACTTCCGCAAACCAATTTGCAGCCACGATCCTGCTGCTGCTGCTGCTGCTGCTGCTGCTGGTTGGATTAATTTAAAAGCATATTAAATTGCGTGAGCACCCGGTACACATCAGGGAGCATCAGAGAGAGCCCCGGCAAACGTCGTGGAGTTAATTTTCGGACCCTGTAACTCATCAGGCGCCATTTGCTGGCCAAGCAGTAAGCAGGGTCCAGCATCACGTCTTTTAATTAAAACTGACGACCTGGATGACGAGACGAGCTTCTCAGGACTGCGTCTGCGTCGTTCCCAGGAATGTCCCAAGCGGAGTGCCGCATGCCATTAATGACACAGGGTCACACACAGTTTCGCCCCAACGGGAGCTGCTGTTATGATAATTTTAATTCTCACCATCAACTTGTTCGCAATAGCGTGCAACGCTCTGGCACACGTTAAGGGAATGTGTGGGGAAATGCTAAACCATTACCATTCTAGAGTACGTGCCACAGTAAAAACCACCCAAAAACAGTGACTGGTTTACCTCATTTCATATACACACGATCGCGAGATCGCGAGAGAAACAGCATGATCGAGATCCCCCACCCACCCATCATCCACACCACGAGCACGCATTTTTGGAGCTTTTTTTATTGCACAAAAGAGAGTCATTTGGTTTCACAACCCACGGACACGACGACACACACCTCGCGGGCTACTCGTCCGCTGTATTCCATTGTTTCGATTGCGATTATAGCATTAGAGTGTAGAGCAGCGACTGCGTGCCTGATTGGTGGGTGGGGTAAAAGTGGAAGAAGCCGAAACAAGTGTGTTTCCTAATACGACGGGCGGAGGAGGCCTAAGCGTTACCGCACTCCGCACTCCGGTGGTGGGTGTTATGCGAGGACCCCGCTTGGCAACGAAACACAACATCCATCCACAGCTGCACAGCATGTCGTTGTTGTCGTCGTGGTCGCGATCGTCGTGAGGTGAGAAACGAAGACGAAATTGCAACCAAAAATCACCTCAAACCTTAAGCTGCCACCGAGGGACGGATGGACGCTGGCCACGTTCTGCACCGGTGAAGATCGCTCGGCCATTCGACGCTTTGTCCAGCGGCTTCACGCACATCGTGGAAGCAAAATGCGATGCGCAGCAATGTTGCGGCTGCTTCCTCCTGCATCTTTCTCCGCAACGTATCTTTTCGGTCAATTTCGAAAGTAAATCACTGGAACTGGTGCAACCATCGCCGGTGTGTGGCTTCGCGAAATGCATTCGCCGTGCAGGCTGAACACGCGGCTCCCACTGCTGCTGCTGTTGCTACTGCTCACTGGCGCGCTCAAGATGAGAAAGTTCTGACACTTTCCATTGCGATCCAAGAGAGTAATCTCGGTTAAGAGGTGGCCGAAAGTGTGCCAACATATCGATCACACGCAGACACGCAGCTTTATGCGCTCGCTTAATGACTTGGACCGAGTAGACACCTCAGTTGAGATGAGTAGGCTTCGCACTTCTGGTGGCAATGGCTTCAAGAAGAGTGTCCTCTGAAGGTGACGAGTAAGCGGACGAGGGTGATGCCTCTAATCGTACTTTCCCTTTGGTTTGGTTGGCACAAGCAAGCACACTCCCGAAATGGAATTAAAAAAAAAAGGAAAGCTCTCTATCGCTCTTCCATCGAAATGTTCAGCGATAATCCTATCGCAAACCGGTCGCCACTCTTACGCAACGGGCACTCCACGATGACCCATCACGCGGACACACGCAGGCACCGCACCGGTGCCCGGGGGGCCGGAAACGTGTTTGACCACGTGGACCGCAGTAAGCACGATGTTACGCACGATCGTCGCTGTGGTTCGCAGTTTTTTTTCCTCTTCTTCAACTGTACCAACATTTCTGCCGATGAAAGTAACGGCCGGAATGGCTGGAATGGCACCGGTATGAAAGTTCAGCGAACCCGGCGCGGCAGTGCCAACCGGTGCTTTCCCCTCGGAGCGCGCCAAAGATGGCATTTCCACTGGTACGCCAGTGTTGTTTGTTGAACACGTTTGATGATTGCCAACATTGGGCACATCATTAATGATCAAAAACGGAGTCCTAGGAGCTCTGGAGACTCGCGATCATTTGATGCTGTAAGGTTATGGCAGTGGCAGGCATTTATCTAGTTCTCGGGGATGTTGTAAAGTTCTGAAGCTTGAGAGCGGTCCACCAGCGGTTGTTATGCATCACAAATTGAGCATGTAGTACTCATCGCATTGCACTTGCATTTCTCGTCATACTAACGATGCCATCAGAGCAATTAATGAATATATTGTTCACCGATAAGAGCGCCATCATCCAGGACCACCCCTAGGCGCAGAGAGACAGCGCATTGCGCAACATCAACCGAGATTCAATTCAATGTCCAATATAATGTGTTACATAGTGTGGGGAGCACGCATCTCATACGTTCGCTTTGAGATTCAACGATGCACGGAACAAGAGACAATCTGGAATTACGTAAAGTGCAGTAAAAAAAACGCTTCATTTGTGACTTTTAATTATCTCTCTCCAGCCTCCCAATCAGGTGGTTCGAATGCACCTACCTCCGATCGTTGGATGATTTCGTACGCCTGCTGCCAGTGGATGCAGAAACTATCGTAGCAAGCCTTGGGATCGCATTCGGTCGCATCGAAAGGTCGGATGACGGACAGGCCGCCACTGGAACCGCCGGAACCGTATCGTGCGCCGGAACCACCCCCGCTGCCGGGTGCCGATTTGGTGAAGCTCTGTCGCAGCGGACTCGATCGCAGCCAGCTCATTTTGGTTACCGTCGTTGTTCCGCTACCTTTTGCTCGTTTGATTCGCGCGCTCGTCGTCGTTGCTCGGAATGGCCTCTTAGCTGGGGCTTTGGCCGATTAGCTAAGGCGCGGTGAGGGCCTCGTGTAACGTGTTTGTGGCAAATACGTTAGACAATTCCGTTACGCCCAGCGTAGCCACGGCAGCTAGTCGTGGTGATCTGCATCAGCGGAGTAGCCACCGACGCCATGCCTTCTCATCGATGCCAAATGCTTCCGGATTTCGTTTTCCCTATTTCCGCACAACACAACCAACCTCTCTCTCACAACTCGCGCACTTTCGAACACACAACACAATGCACAGCACCCACATTAATGCGTCATTCTAAACTGCAAACTGCATCAAACAGTGTGCAACAACAATCAGAACACAGAGCAACTGCAGCTGACACACACTTCAGGCCTCGCTCTGCCTTCTTGGATCACTTCCTGAAAAGAACGGAAAACAGGGGTGGGCAAGCAAAGCACGCCACTTGCATGTTGAATCGGGTTTTTAATCGGTCGTCGGTCACACCGCACTCCCCGTGTGCTACAAAAAGGAAGTATTATTTTCCTCCGTTTCTTTTCTTTTTTTCTGTGCTGACTTTGCGCCGTTACACGCGGCCACTGCAAACGTAAACACTCCCGTTAGTCGCAGAACCAGCCCCTCGACGACGACGACGATCGATGGACGCAATCGGAGGGGAGAGACCGTGCACGCATTAAGCGGGTGGACACGTACTACGTAAACACAGCAGCGAAACCACAAGACACCACCAGGATTAGTCACGGAATTTTTCTTCTCCGCATTCCGCGCCCACTACACTGGCCTTTTGGGGCCAGCAGGTTGTTCCCGCTGTGGTTTGCTGAGATGAATGCAGCGGAAGACACTTTCTGCGAACGTGCTCCAACAAAACCAATAATCACAACGCACACGGACAGGCCGTTTTCGTCTGCACTTTCTTGGCACTAGCCAGAGAGGGTTTTCGATCGGATTGCGTATTTTTGCGTTGTAGGCGGTGGTGACCGTACGCCACCCCCGATCGGGTGCGCACCAAAATTACCTTCACTGTTTCGATGAATAATGAAGAAGGATGATGGAGATCCGCGGAAAGCGCAGTGATGCTCTTTTCCCGAAATATTCACACAATCGCGGACCGCGCGGAGTCGCGAACGAAACACCTTTTCTGCGATTTCAACCTTTTTTTGTGGGGAACGGAGCTCGGAATGTGTTGTGACGTGAATCACCAGAAAGCACCCAATGAGCCGAGTGTTTCGCAAATGTTGTTGACCTGTTTTGTGGCTTCGGTAACGAAGAGTTGATACACACGTGCACCGCAATGAACGCCAGTTTTGGTCTATTCCGTTCGAACAAGTTTGGTCAAGTGGGCGCCTGTTGTTCTTTCCGCTTCCCAGCGATTTGTTTACCTTCTGCAAGCGGCGCGCCGAGTTTTCACGCGAGTTTTCACGATGGGAACGGACGACCAGACCAAAGCGGAGAAAATCCTCAACGGTTTTCAGATGTATAAAACTGTGCCCGGAAGTTTTGTGTTTTGTATCGAGTGTGACTAACGCCATCGTCTTGTCTTGCAGCAACTGGATGATCTTGAGGGATGCGGACACGGGCAAAATCATCTGGCAGGAAAACAAGGACTTTTCCTGTCCCGAGGTGGAGCATGAAGCCAAAGTGCCCGTCAAGATACTCAGCCTGCGTGCGGTTTCTCGCGAAATCAACTTCAGCACCGTGGAAGCGATGGAAAATTTTCGTCTCGATCAAAAGGTAACTAGATTGCGAGCAGCCCACCACCACCCGATGATCCCGTGGTGAGGGTGGTCATTAAGGGGTAAAGTTATCGATTAATTAATTACCCTTTCGTGCTATCTCGTCGTCGTCGTCATCGTCATCATCGGTGGCCATCGAAGGTGCTGTTCAAAGGACGAATCATGGAGGAGTGGTTTTTTGAGATGGGATGGGTTAGCCCCAACACCACCAACACCTGGCAGTCGACGATCGAAGCAGCCCCGGAGTCACAGATGATGCCCGCGAAGGTACTGAACGGCAACGTGACCATCGAAACGAGCTTCTACGATGGCGAAACGCTCATCAGCAAATCGGTTGTGCGGTTATACTACATCTAATGTTTGCGCCCCTATCACCAATCGGCGAACACCCGAAACACACACTCTTTTCCTATGACTCTAGTTCAAAGATAATTCAACGAAACTATCTCTCACTGTCTTATGCGACGCGCCGCACTCGCCGGATAGGTTCAGCGGATGCACTATCGGCCTAGCAAACCGAACCTAGCTGCTAAGGGACCATCTCGTCTTGTTAATCAACGTCTCTTTCTCACTCAGTTGCTGGAAGGTACCGGATTACCGGATCGCAATCATAGTCCCACGCGCAGGTGGAGCATTTCCCCGTAGTCTGTACGCACCGTCGAAACACCAAACTTGCCGACGAAGGGCGTACCGCATTGTGCTTAGCTTTAGCGATGCAAATCATCGGAGGCATTCTAACGATAAGTAATTGTAGCACTTTGAGCACCGTCAATGGATAAGTAAGATTTTTTATACTAATTATAAACCATTTATTGTAAGACACGCTGATGAGCTTGTCCGCGAGTTCAGTTCGATTGAAACTGAGTTATTCGTTTTAAATATATATTTGTCAGCAAATAAGTAGCGGTCTGTTTTTCATTTCATCCAGGACTTTATTGATAAGAACTTGAGCGGTTTTTGTTCGTCAATTTATCCTTTTTCTCGTTCTCTGTTCTTAACCCTCAAGGAGCTCGAGAGGACTCGCAGCTGAATGCAACCCTGCCTACGCGGTTGTCAAACGATTTGTGGTAAACAAACAGAACGCAGGATCGATTTGAAAAGATTTTTTGGTGATAAAATAGAGGATTTCGCAGAAAATGACGCTCCCGGAAGCGTTGTTGAAACGGCTGGCCAAACGGGGCATCATCTCGGACGCAGCAAAGACCGGCACGAACCAGCAGCAAACCGCCAGCGCTGGCGCTCCACCCGTACCGGCCTCCGAGGATGGGTCGGACCGTGAACCCGGAACCGGCAACAACTCGGATCACTCTGACCGTCCCGAAAGTGACGAGGATGAGGAAAACGTGGACGGAGATCGGCGTGATGGGCAGGTGAACAACGAAGAAATCATCGCCGAAGATTACGATGAGTACGATCAACCGAATCCGGAAGCGTTCGAGTACACGGGCCGGACGAAGAAGGCGAACGCGGCGGTCGACTGGTCGGAGAAGATGAAGCAAAAGATGACCAAACGGTACGGTTACCAGTCGGTGGAGGGGTGCCAGAACAAGTACAACATCTTTCACCTGTGCACCATGTACTGCGTCAAGCGGTACGGTGAGGTGGAGTTTGAGATCGAGAAGGAGTACGATAAGCGTGTGAAGCGGCTGCTGGAGCGCTTTCCGCTACCGAAGAACTGGCGCAAGGAGTACGACATCGGCTGCAAAGCGTTCTATTTCTACAACAAAGACACGCGCATCGTTTCATGGCTACCACCAACGCATCCCGATGCAAAGCTGACCAAAAGTGCGAAGCTTTTGCGGCGCGACCTAATGGAAGAGCAAAAGCAAAAGGATGCCGCACGGGAAGCCACACCGCAGGCTGTGATCGTGGAAACGTATCCACCGCTAACACCGAAATCCCAGCTAATTGGCCCAGCCGTAGCCAACAGCTCAAGTGCCAGTGGCATTCCTCTGCCACCACCTGCAGCAGTCGCAGAAAATCTCAAACCCCCGGTCGTCAATCCGCCGAAGCGTCCAATGAAACAGCCGGGCTCCTCGCTGCGTGACGATGAGAAACATCCTCGATCGTTCTCGTCTGGTAATGATTCCGGTACCGGTGAGGGACCGACGGAGCGAGAATCAGACCGTGAACGTGACTATCGGGATCGCAACCGTGATCGACGGGATCGAGATCGCGATCGTGATCGAGATCGAGATCGAGATCGTAGAGATCGTGATCGAAGCCCACCACCTCGTGGTGGCGGTGAAGAGTAAGTAGAAGCTTAACTTGCTAGCCTACTGTGTTCTACATCTGTTTCTCTTCCATTTCTCCATCACCAATAGCAACCGTAACTATGGACGCGACCGGGATAGGCAGCGTGACAACCACCGTGACCACCATCATCATCATCATCAGAGAGGCCGTGGTGGAAGGATGTCTAAGGCGGCGGCCCCACTGGACCCGATGGATCCGGCCGCTTATTCCGATATACCGCGTGGCAACTGGTCAGCCGGACTGGAACAATCTACAACGGCCAGGAAGGAAAAAGATGAACGCAAAACAACCAAACAATCCACAGCCAATCGTGCGGACGATGAGGATGATGCTGGTGGTAGCGATGGCGCCCATGAGGTGTTGAAGATATCCGCAGTGAAGGAGTTTCAACAGCACGAGGACCATGAGCACGACGATGAGGAGGACGATGATGGCGAAGAGATGGACTAAAGAGGTGTGCGATTCTCATCCCAACCTAACGTAATAAAGAGCATCCCTTAGAACAGAGCACAGGCTGGCTTTGTGTTTGTGATTCGATTCCTTTGCCATTTATTAGGAGCTCGAGTTGCGCGAGTTGTACAGTTGTAACGGTTTGTCGCAATCGGTCGAGGAGAACCAGAGGGACATCGATGTGTAATAGGATGCTTCCTGCTTTACCTACCTATATCAGTAGCTCATGTGCCTATCTATCTATTGCCACGTAAATTAGCCATTTCATGTCCGATTGTTCATCCTTTGGATGAGCTTCTTGCACTTGTTTTCTTCCTGCAGTAGTTGCTTACCGCTAGTAATCGTACGAACTCTGGTAGCGATTTGCTCTATATTTGAACTATGCATGAAATCTTTTCTTTTTCCTTTTTCTACGCTAGGAAGGGTTGCATGGCGGTGCGTTCTCACCGTTGGAGAATCAAAGTCGAATACAGCCCGTGCGGGATGGTTCCCCCGGTGGCCTTATAATTTTCTATGGCATTCGTTGAAACATCGTCGATTTGATCCCCTTGAAACATTTACGGTTATTAGCACTATGCAGCAGGAGATAAGCACCTACCTGGTGGTGCTTACTGGATGAAGTAAGTCCACCTTTTATGTACAAGCGAACCTAAGGCATCGGGCCTTAGCAACGTGAAGATCGACCGTCCTTGTCTACCGTTCTTTTTTTGTTCTTTTCTTCTGCCAAGACCCAGGTCGCTTTAAATCAAATTATACGTAAACTGTCTTACGAAATTAAATGAAAGCGAGATTGTATCTACCTTTAGCTAGCACACTCGCTTCGTATAAAAAAAAGAGTGCTAATTGTTCCGAATTCCGGGCGGTAATAAACACAAAACTAAATCGACTGCGACTAACAAAAGCAAACATTAAACGCTTAAAACGAACAACAATGAATAATGGTG
>NC_064878.1:28381595-28386595 GCF_943734665.1 Anopheles aquasalis | reverse complement strand
GTATTTGAGGCGCAGCAGCTCATTGTTTTCGATGCACTGCCGCCGAAAGATCGCCAATTCCTCAACCCTCGTCAGACAGTCGATGCAAACGCTCGTGGGAAAATCGAGGGCATAGGTAATCTAGCAAAGACAAAATGGAACGATGACTAAAATGTGCGCATCGTAGGTGCTAAAAGGGATTTAAAGCATGAAACGATCGTTTACCTCTACCGTAGTCAGCTCGAGAATTTTATGCTGCAGTATTACGTCCGGTGTATCCTTGGAGTAGAAGATTGGCTGTAGATTTCCTTGCCCTTCGCATAGGCATAGCCTGCACACATTTATATTGAGACTGTAGATAGTTTTTGTTCCTGGTTGCTGCTGCTGCTGATAATGCGGCTCATCGTCGGGTAGTTCGTTGTTGTTAGTGTTTCCTTCATCTCCACCGCCTTCTCCATCGTCTGTAACCGTTTCGCCAGCATTATCACTGCAATAGAAGTAGGGGGTAAAGGGTAAGATTAACGGGATGGAAACTACTACCGAAAACGAAATGCGGGAAACCATAGCAAAAGAGATGCACCAAACCAATATGCATCCACCCTTTCCATCAAGTCCGCGGTGGCCACGGTTTCGCGTGAGCCTTGCCACCGTAGCACCGTTACGCACACCACCTTTGGCGGGCATTTACAAAACACTGGTGCCAGCACGCCTTCCTTGATGGCAGCACGCCATGGTAAAATCATACGAAGGAAGGTAAAGAAGAAAAAAACGGCGCGCAAACGAAAGAAAACCTGTTTCTTTGCTTTCTACGCCGTGTATATACACCACGGAATCTCTGGTCAGCAGCCTCCCGCCGATCGTCCGCCGTCCTCGTCGTCGTCGTCGTCTTGGTCGTCGATCGAAAGGAGATCGAGGCGAAGAGTATGAACCGCGAGTATCAACCGACTAGCCATGCCGCGTTTTTTTTTGCATTCATACCGCGGCCGCAAGGAGATGAACGAACGAAGCAACATTCATAGGAGGCTGCGGTGTTTGTTGCCTGTGTGTGCGAGAGCGCTCGCTACGGACCGCCCGTTCGCCGCGTTCGCTTGTTTGTGGGACATCCACCTTCTTCCACGCCGCGCGCCACCCATCCATCCGCCGTTAACCCGTTCCTTTGCTTCGCGCGCGCACTATTTTTTCCTTCCTATCATTGTGTGCGCGAGACGTGTTTCTCGTGCGACCATCATCTCTCTGCCAGCGCGAAGAAGCTGGCGTTTCTCGCGGTGTGCGTGCTCGGCGGGTATTATTGATGCAACTTTTGCAACTCCTCCTCTCGTGTCTCCTTTTGCGCCCGCCGCGCTTTGCCTTCGATACGCACTCCACTTTCTTATGGTTACGCGGCAGCCTCCATTCCTTGGCTCAGGACGAAACTGTAGCAAGTTCTTCTTGATGCTGGTGTTCGTTACGTTTCTCTTACTATTCCATTTTCACGACGATTCACTCGGTAGCACACCACGGGGATCCTTTCCCTCGGCGACAATCAAAGAGACCAATGATCGGTGCTACGCACCTTTTTCCTCGTACACGCAATCCGTGATGCTTTGTTTAGAGATTATTCCATTCCCGTGAAACTCTGAGACCGCTTGCTTCGTCAACGCAGTGAAAAGTTGATTACGGGGAGCTCTACGAAGCTAAGGTCAACAGGCGAATAACGAGCGTAATACTTACGGGCCTGTTTCCTCTTTTATGCGCCGATTTTCCACCTCCATCGTTGCTTCTGCGACACCTGAACACCACCCAGATTGCCTGAAGAAATTATCGAACACGACGACGGTGTTGTTTACGGAATATGCGTTTGCCTTCCCATGTCGTTCTGGACTGCTGCTGCTGATCTGCTGCTGTTGCTGCTGTTGCTGATTTACTCCTCTATCCCCTAGCAGCCTCTCGTTGACACACACTCGAGGTCGATTACAGTGCGCGACGCTTTTCGCAGTGGTCCGAATGGAATGGAAGAATACTGGCCAATTTGACCGGTTCACATCGCTACGGTTTATCTAAAAAATAAAAGAGATTATGCAGGATGCGATGCGTATTCAATTGAAAATTAGTAGCTTAAAAATGGGCGCTGCGAGCATTTTGTTATTGGACATTAAATTACAAGTCTCGGAAAGGTAAAACTGGCAACCCTCCTGCAATGACAGAACGCGAGCTGATGTAAACAAAACATTATTTTTAATCGAACCGCCGAACTTAACTGAACTGAAAATCGAAGCAAAATGGAAATCCGAAACGAAGTGAAACCATCGGATAAGGAGGTGGAAAAGAAAAAGTTTGTCGTCCGTAGTGCCGCCGACATCCAGCGGGCTAAGCTGGAGAAACTGATGAAAAATCCGGTAAGGAAATCACCGCAGCACCATCACAGCGAGCCGATCCGAAACGCGACACTCACCGAACACTCCACCGATATCGTCCACAGGACAAACCCGTCATCATTCCAACGTCGGCCAAGGATCGGGACTTTTCCAACGCGATTCCCTCGTTCGTACGCAACGTGATGGGCTCGAGTGCGGGTGCGGGGTCTGGCGAGTTCCACGTCTATCGGCACCTTCGGCGCAAAGAGTACGCCCGCCAGAAGCAGATCCAGGAGAAATCGCGCTCCGAGCAGCTGGATGACGACTTCCAGCAAAAGCTGGAAAACAATCGAAAGGCCGCGGAAGACCGCACGGCGAAGAAGCGCGCGAAACGGCTCAAGAAAAAGGCCAAACAGAAGGCGAACCGTGGCAAAAAACCCAAGATTGGCACCGGCGATGACGAAGAGCCTTCGTCCGAGGACAATGAAAGTGACGAAAACGAAGGAGAGAGCCAAAAGTCCGAGACGGAAAGTTCCAGCAAAGTGGAAGAAGAATCCTCCGGTGAACGGAAAGGCGCGGATCCTGCACGAGCAGACGATACAGACGGTTCCTCTCAACCTGAGACAGCATCGATACAAAAGAAGGACACTGATACCGATAAGCCATCCAAAGAAGCAACTGAAACAACCGAATAGATACTACACACTCTCGGATACACCCAACAGGTGTCCCGGTACAAGCAAGATTACCACAGAATAAGGGAAGAAACAGAGAAAATGAGTGAAAGGGAAGGGAACGTAAATAATAAAACTTTAAATATATTTGAACTCTCGCCGTACGCACGTTCTTCTGTTTTTCACTGTCAATGTTATTTTTAATATATTTTGTTTTCTTCCAAACTATAATCCCGCATTGGTTGTAACCTCCTTACTCTTACTGAAAGTATAGCTTTCCTCCTCCTTTCTACTAGTAGCTAGGTAAGGACACATGCCTTCCCCGCCCCACGCCCTCTCATTGCAGCTTAATCCATTGAACATGAATGCTCCACCAGACTCGTACAGTACCTCTGCTTCATCAGCTGCTACTGCTGCTACGACGCATCATGTGGACCACCATTTCCATCCCCAACGGTCACTCCGAGGGGGTTCGTTGGCTCGAGACTATAAATTCCGTTTACCTTCGGCAAACGAAACCATATCCATTCTCTAGCCTGCTCCGGTTAAGGAAAGACTAGAGAAAACGCCAACGAATTACACAGGGATCCCTTTATCTCTCTCTCTCTACTATCTCCAACTGCCGAGTGAGTTTCGCCTGATTGCAGCATTGTCCATGGGCAGCATGCAGTGGTGGAAGAGTGGTGGTGCCTTTTGTCTGGCTGGCCTCGAGTTTGCTTTGCATACGAAGCCACTCTCGCCTGGTCTGGTGGTGTGTGCACTCAAGGACTTTCGCTTAATGTCCAGAAGGCTCGTGCGCCCTCTGGGACTTTGTCGCCGTTTGCTACAGTCGGTCCCCGCAATGGCTCTGGCTGCATATACCGAACAACTTATTCGTAATGGTTACAATATACGCCTTTAATGATAGTTCGTAGTAATGATAGCGGTATTAGCATGGATATAGATAATATTGTTGTTGTCTTGAAGCAACGATTCGCGCGATCATTTGCGATTCTTTTTTGTATGGGGAAGAGGGGGCGCGGAGTGCGGGGAGGGGGGATAGAGTTGCATTGCATTGCTCTGGCGCCCGTAGCATTAATAAGAAATAGTTTAATAATTTAAACAGTATGAAACAATTGCACACGCTCACCGCACCGCGCTTACCACATCACCACACGTGGCCACGTGGCGTGGCGGTGGATATAGACACAAACCTTTGTTCGTTCCAGTCCCATCGCCCATCCGTCCGCGTCCAGGTATCCCCTTCACTTCGCCCGGTCTCCGGCCACGCTTAGTCCGGTTGCGTGTATCTCCGGTGGAGAATTGGAGGGTTGCTGTATTCTGGTCGTGTGTTGTATGTGTAGCTCGACGTTACATGCGCGTGTGCTTGAAATATTTACAATATGGACTGCGCATTGGGAGTCCCAATGGCAAAATGGTGTGAAGCTGCTTCCGGCAATAAACGCGCCACAGGGCGCGAGTCAGCGAAAACAAATCTTTCGGTAGCCTAAATCTAATTCTGACGAGGCATTCTTTGAATTAAAAGTAAAACCAAGGAACTCGCGCTGGTAGTGCATCGTAGTTTGTGCACTACCGCGCAGTACTATGTACAAAAACACAGCTCGTCGTAAGGCAGGTCGACGGCTCCGCGGCTTCCGGATGCTAAGCGATCCATGTTACGATTACATTGCTGGATGGTCCGCATGGATTTGCTGGTGGACTCACAGTGGTCGTCTAAGGTATTAAAGTAAAAAATCACAACTGAGACTATACGCAAACGTGCGAAAAAGAAGTCGAACTGACTATAATGGGATAAAAATTAATCAACAGAATTTACACCAGAACAGAAGTGAAATGAAACGCACACACACGCGGCGCACCATTGCGTCGCTTCGTTTGGTTTCTTTGCTAAGATCATAATGCATTTGTTTGTTCAATATCGTTCCAAAGCAGGAGGACGCGAGACGCCGTGACGGCGCTCGGTGTAAGCAGCCAAGTCTAGTGTATGTATGTTTAGGTTTTACTCACTTCCACT
>NC_064878.1:28371595-28376595 GCF_943734665.1 Anopheles aquasalis | reverse complement strand
GGTGCGCAATCAATTTCGGTAAACTCAAGATTCGTTCTGCGATCGATGCGATGTGGTTGCGGTGCGGTCCGTGGTGGGTGATCGAACTAGATCAAACCGGCAATCTACCGGGGGATCCCGGGGTGCTCCGTTTCGTACGCCCTGGAACACGAGACTATCGTCGTGGATTGTGCGCGCTGAGGCTGCTGATGACGCACGATCACAATCGACGGTAGACGGTGACTAACTATCCGCCGGACGCCGAACCTGCCATCATTCAGCCATCCGAGATCCGATACCGATGCCGAGGTGTTTCGCACTTGCCGTGAACAGCAGCGATGGATGGAAAGATTATGAATTGCATTCACTTAACGGTAATTGACCCCGTAGCGTGTATCAGCGTAGCGATCGGGTGATCAGCATAACCTGCGAGAAGCCCTTACCAACATAACCTAATCATCGGAAACTGGCCACCAGTGCGATAACACACCCCTAGCGCAGCACGAGACGCCTGAGAAGGGAGGTGTGTCCCTCTTTCGAAAGGGCGATCACCACCGATCGCGAAAACACCCACCACCCTCCAAAGGGTTGCCCGCAATCAGGAGCAGCCGGCGGTTAAGAAGCCAGCGATTGCACGCCACATTGCCAGAATCACATCACACCGATAGCCACCATTGCGCAGAACTCTGGGCTCGCAGCAAGCAAGCCAGTCAGCTTCTTCTGCGACCCCCTCTCCACCCACTGCCCGCGAGATGGAGAAGCGGAGTGTAACATCAGGTCGACCTTGGGTGGCCCAGGATTCCAACTCACACACTCGCCGCCGTCGTTGCCGCCGCCGGTCCCTTCTTCTGGTACGGTGACTGGCACTGCTGCTGCTGCTGCTGCTGCACGCAGGTCACGAGAGTAAGAGCGCGAAAAGAGCTCCAAAGTGAACGTTCCACCACCGTGCCACGCCGCCTCCACTTCCTCCACCTTCGAGGACGCCAAGGAGCCGCGTGGTTTAGCCACAAACGGAGAATCGACGCTTAAAAGTCGCGCGTTGCAGTTGCAGTTGCACAATTTCCCCTCTTACACGACGACGGATCGGTGCAGTTCTGGTTTTCTAAGCCATATGTCTCTGCTGCTGCTGCTGCTGCTGCTGCTGCTGCATTTACGCCGTAAAACGTGGAATGCTGCATTAGCTGCTAGTGGCCATATGTGGGGTCCGAGAGGCTCGCTGCCTTCATGGTGGTGGTGGTAGTGATGGTGGCAAGTGATCTTTTCACGGTTGATTCTGCGACACCGCGGGGTCGTAGACAGAGAACTTGAGAGTTCGCGAAAAGTAAACAAGTTTTCCGCACGCGCACATTGACCGACAAAAGTGTCCACGAAGACGATGATGACGACGATGACGGTCAGGCGCGACCAGACCAGAACGTGGACAGTGTGGTTAGTGGTGGTTAAACCGGGCCGCACTTTCGTCGCCCGAACAGAATCCGGACAAAAAGGGCACCGTGTGAGTCCGTTAAAAGGAGGCTGACCGGAGCCCTTAGACTAATTTGAAAGCCAGCCACCAGCGCAATGATAGCGCGCTCTCTACTGCTGCTACGCGGATGATTGGCTCATTTGCCATCGTAAATGGTCTTTTCCTTCCTCTACTGGTAGCTAGACGGGCGGCGTGGTGGCGTTGCGAAAAGTGGCCACTTTTGGGGCCACCCCAGTGTCCCAGCAGAGAGCCAGCACCTGGCAAGCAAGCACTGTGTCGATGAACTTTAAGAAGCATCTAGAGGAGGTTTGGTTCCCTTTTTTGGGTGAGTGGCGGTAGGCCGGTGGTCAGCAGATAAGTAAGAACCCATCCCTACCATGCCACAGGCCCTTCTCCCCGCATAAGCCTAGGCCGTCTGCATTCCAGCAGGGTGAGGAAATCGATGCTAAAAAGAATGCTTTACCGTGGTTCGTTCTTTAAACGTTCTCCGCTTTGGTTTTCTCAGCTGCAGATTGAGAAGCAGATGGTGCGGATTGAGCCGAGGGGTGTAGCAGAATGGCCGATCGCGGGGATCGATACTGGTTACCTAGCGTTCCTTGGGTGGGATTTGTCATTAGAGGCAAAAGGTGGCCACCACCGTTGGTAGCAATTCGTTTTCGCAATCCAAGCAATTAAATCAATTTCCATTTAAGGGGGAATTTTGTATTTAATTTTTTTGCGACACATATTTTTAACATTTTTCCAAACATTTGGATCAATCGAGGAAAAACTGACAAAGATACAGATTTTTGAAAATCCGCGCTTCATACAAGGCTCCATGCAGCACACTACTTTGAAATGCGTTTCCTAAAACCAACGTTTTCAAAGTCGGTGCCCATCGTACCGTAAAAACTACTGGGCCGATCGTTGTGAAATGTTTTACACATAATCTTTACACTCTTTGCCAGGTAGCCCCGTCGAGATTTCATAAAAATTGTTGATACTTTTTTTTTCAATTATGTAAAGCTCGTTTTTTTATGGCAGAATCGCAAAAAGCATTACTTTTTCAACTTCAAAAATCTGCCAAAAACCAAAAATTTGAATATGAACAAAACAACCCTCCAGGGCTACCTAGATAAACTTATAATCTTTCTAACGAATATCGAATATTTATTACAGATGACCCGCTACGATGGGTACCGGAAAAAGTACCTTTGCGACGACACGCCTACCAACATTTGATGCCACGGATTAATTTTTCAACGAATGTTGCTCAAAACTATACCAAATATTCTTCAAAAGTTGTAGATTAATATGCCATTTACTTGAAAAAAAAAATGAATGGTTACGTCACAAAAAATCGTGAAAAACGATCGGCCAACGGTAAAAAAATCGTCAATCGTTGCCGAAAATACCGAAGTCCCCCCTTAATTTAGGAAATTCATTCTCCAAAAATGTTTCACCATTTAAAAGGAATTATATTTTTTAAACAAAATTAATCTCATTCATAATCTCATCTCACTCAAAACAAACTGCAATCAATGTAATCTACAAAAAAATATCCCACGATATTGTTGAACTCGTTAAGCAAACAATTATCTGAGCCACGTGTTCAAACGGAATTTCCGCTCTGCAAGGACTGTAACTAATATGATTCAGCACGAAAGAAGCAGAGATCGTTGTACCACTCATTCAGAATCAACACTTTGCAAAGCCACAACAAACGAAAGACTTGAACAGGTGACGAACCTCCTTTGTCAAACGAATTGGCCTCCTGTGTATGGCCGCGCGGTGGCCGATGGCATCAATCTTGAATGCATGTTGGTATCATTGCGACATCCGACCCCATCTCCACCCGTGGCGTCAATACCGCACGACTATGATATAGACACGAATCGTGGACGAAGAGGTTCGTTCCTCTGCATCCTTGGGGGGAAGGGGCACCGGGGTGGAATGGGGAGGAAGTCATTCATTTCCATTCCTAACCACCGATCATCGCGATACACGAGATCGTTCTACACGATGCACTTCCATTAGCGGGCGACTGCTGTGGGCTCGTTCTAAACCAAGTACCTGTTCTCTCTGGCCAAAGCACCAGCCCACCAAGCTGGTGACACTGCGCTTTTGATGGTGCTGCTGCTGGTGCTGGTGGTGGTGGTGGTGGTGGTGGTGGTAAGCTACCGCACCGTCCCGCGCCACTTTCAAGGACAATTATCTTCGGTTGAATCTTGGTGCGCGCGCACACACCGCACAGTAGCACGGCCGCCAGTACTACCTAGGTCTTTGGCACCTCCACGGTGGCTTCTAGCAAGATCCACATTCTGCGGAACTCCCACCAAAAACCCCGGGGCGGGGAGCGGTAGTGGGGCCGCTCTCCATTAACCGCGACGCGATCGCTACATCTGTTTCCTTCCAGTTTGCAGTGCGCGTTCGATTCACGAGCCACGGGCCGCAAACGAGCGACACACGAGCGTCTTTCTTCGGAGGATAACACACGCCCAGAGCGACGGAGTGGGGGTGGACGAACACACAGAAACACACACCGCGTGAATGTTTCTGTGGGCCGTCAGAAGGACAACGAGGGACACGACGATACGTTTACTAAAACTGCTGCGGTGCAGCACCACCAACAAAGGGGTAGAGAGAAGGGGGTGCACAGCAGGCAAAAGGTGGTCCCCGCTCCAAATCCGGTCGACATCCGACCGAATCGAGCGAACGAGCGAGCGGAGCTGGTGCGCGCTGCTCCTCCGCTTCACCGAAATATTCTCCGAAGTGATTCGCGAACTTAAGAACTTCGCTGATCACCTCGACGCGTCTTGGAGAGGGGAAGTTTGTGTCCCTTCCCTTGCGCTCGCGAGCTGCGTAAGCAGGGGGAGGGGGCTTTTCCAGCAAGACAGCGCGAGTTCTATGAGGAAAATCCGAAACCCCCATTCTGTGCTGTTGACACCTAGGGGCTAGGCCGCCTTTCAGTGACTTCCTTGCCAAACGCAATCTCAGTTCAGTGCGGTTAGTGACTCCGGTCGGTTTGTCGGAAGTTCGTTCCGACGTTCGACGATTAGCGTGGAAGCCAGCACAAAGCCTTACCGGCTCAGTAGCGGCAGCAGCATCATTACACACCATAACCAGTGGCGACCTAGAACAAACAAGCCCTCTCCGTGCGTGCGTTCATTAGGGCTAGCGGGTTAAGCAGTGCTGTGATCAAGTCCTCGTAGTGTCCGTGTTTTTGACCCAGATTTGTCGCGGTTGACAAAGTAATGCCTCATCACCTACTGGCGCCGGCGCACATCGATCGTTGCTTCCGCCCTTGAGTTCGCCAAAAACCGAGGAACTGTGCGTTAAAAGCAAGCCTTGCTCCTCTCCCTTTCTTCTCGATGTGCTTTGGTGGTGCGCCAGTGTGACACAATCACAGACAGACGCAGTGATCCTTTTGGGCCTTCCAATTGCGTTTGCGTGGGACTGTGACGACCCAGACATGGAGCATGTGAGGGAGAACTTCACCGACTTTACGGTGGCATCGAACTACATCATGCAGCTGGCGATCGACGAGTATCAGGCCGATCGCAACTGGACACGGCTG
>NC_064878.1:28361595-28369095 GCF_943734665.1 Anopheles aquasalis | reverse complement strand
ATTATCGGAAGCAGGCGGAATTGACCGCCACAGTACCTGAGGTGCAGCCGAAACCGGAAGCTATCGAGCATAAGCAGAAGGCACAGTAGCAGCAGGAGATGTGACCACCGGTGACCGAAGTATGTACTTTTGTAAATTATCCTCATCTCTTTCTAGTAACGATATTGTGATAAGCTATAGCGAAGGGATGGTATATTGTTTAGAATGTTTAACTGTAGGACCGATGCTCCAATGCGCCTGTAGTGATGACCCGGTAGGCTCAAGCGCTACGATGAGCGAATTTGTAGAAAAAGTCCTTCATTCGTACCAATTACATTAACACGTTACGTTAAATACCATCGAAGAGTCAGGTGATCTAGCAAATAAATGTTATCTAATCGATGCGTTCTTTTTTTAGCTTTAAGAAACGCTACACAGTTAAATAAAGTTAATGCAATAAAGACCAAAAATTATTCAAAACAGCGGCCACCGGCTTCTCGCGTGACCAATCGACGGTGTCTCGGCTAAACCAGTGTGTCTTGGCTAGCAACGGTTTCGAGCAGTCAGTACAATTCGAGCTCGATGGTGAGTGGGTGAGTTGGTGGGTGGGTGGATATCTCAGCTGTGGTTGTGCCGACGAGGACGTTCGTTTGCGGTGATCAGCGCATTTAATTGACTCGTTTCATTACGTTTTGCCATGGATTATTGATAACATTATCGTTATCAGCTTTATCCAATTTAGTGAGCTTCACCTGCGAACGTAAATCAACTCTTTCGGCATCAATGTCATTAGGTTGATATGAGCTTGAGTCTACTCTGTTTTTTTTTTGTGTGGTTCTGCAAATCCAAAGAAAGCATTTAAAGACTACCTTATCTGCTTGCATTTACATCACAGACTGTACTTTTTATCGCGGTTGAGATTCCGGAATAGAACTGGCTATCTGACTATCCGCGTTTCTGTAACAATACTAATCTATATGTTGCTGTTGTTCTGCTTATTCTAAATTATGTATGTACTAGACTTGTTACTACAGGAAGAAGTTCATACAAACTGAATAGATGAATTGAAAATGTAGCTTGTCGAAATAATAAATTTAACAACAATTAACAGGACGAGAACAGGGCACCGGATATCCCTTATCAGAAGCTATTTTCGTGCTCCAGTCTGGGCTTCCTAAATCAATGTGTCACATTTGAAACTAATCACCCACAAACAAGTGTCTGTCGCTCGGCTCGCACGGGTTAATCGTTTGCCATTTGCTGGTTAGCGTAAGCGCGTCCGCCCGTAAGTCCGGCAACATGCGCACCGTAGTGCACCCCCGCCGGTAGTGATCAACCAACGGTGATTGGTCACGAAAGGGGAAGTAGCACACAGCCTATATCGTTTGACCGAAGCAGCACCTTTAACTAGACGCGAGCGCGCGCAAACCTCTCCCCCATCACCTGCATCATCGACACCCATGTGTGAATCATGGCACAACGGTGTGCCGTCTTTTTTGTTTTGTTTAAAACACTGTACACTTTTGCAGAAGGTGATGTTGAGTCGTCCAGCAATCATGAACCGTTCCTCCACTATAGCCGTGCCAGTGCCTTAACGGCGGAAACGGTCAAGGTGTTCAGCGGTGCAGTGAAACGTCGCATTGAGAGCAGCAGGATCTACAACGCTAAAATTATTACAGTACGTTAAAATCCACCTTCAGCCCGGATTATACAACCCCGGTAACGTAATTCATTTCCAAACATTTTTATGAAAAATAGAAAATTGAACCTCTTGCATACTATTTAATCGCTGCCGCCGTCGCCAATTATCGCCTTCTTCATCAATCTCACAAATCACCCCCTTCACCGCCACACCATCGTGTCAGTTCCGAAAGGCCCTCTAACCCGATCACCGGATAACATTTTTCAACCTCAACATCGGCCAACACCACTTCAGTCTCCTACGGGAGGAGATTGGATGAATGACCGTACAACACTCCACCATCGGGCCCGAGGGCTCTGTCTCCCTCCGTGTAAATTTTGATTTCAGCCTTTTTCGAAGCGCAAGTCGTACCACGTTCTTCCTCACGTTTTTTACAACCAACACTTTTATTCGTCTTCTCTTCTCGGTGTCAAGATCGCTTCTGCTCGTCTCTTCTCTGTCAATCTCCCTTATCTATCCTCGCTTCTCTTCCGAAGGACCTGTTTATCTCGCCCGATCGAGCCTCTGATCGTATACCACTTTTTCACGCAACACCCCCTCTCGTAACACCACCTACTAGCGTGGTTTTACATCCTTTCTAATTCCTCTCTATCCTTCTTCCCAGTGTATCTATTCTCTTCTACACTTCTTGTTTTTCCTCTACTTCTAGTACGGCTAGCTTCGCGGCAGGTCGTCGTACAATATTGCCTTTCACGGTTCTCACCTCCACCTGTCGAACCCTACCGTCGCTACCCTTTCTCAGCGCTACTACTTCGCCACGTTCCCAACTATTCCGTCTGTTCTCATCATACATGAACACTAGATCACCTAGCTTGATAGGTTTTACTTCCTTGAACCACTTAGTTCGTTTAGTAAGCGTAGGAAGGTATTCCCTTAACCATCTTTTCCAAAACAAGTCGAGCTGCAACTGAATCTGCCCCCAGGCTGTCCGTAATGCCGCGCCAGAATCGGCAGGGTCCTTCGCCGGTTGCCTCACACCGCTAGAGCTTCCTAATAAAAAATGGTTTGGCGTCAACGCTTCGCTGTCAGCTGAGTTCAAAGGAAGATAGGTTAGTGGCCTGCTATTAACTATCCCCTCCGCTTCTACCATCATTGTCATCAACGCCTCATCGTCCAACTTACGGCTGTTGTTATACGCCGTACTCGCTGCGGTTTTTACGGATCGTACCATCCGTTCCCATGCTCCCCCCATGTGGGGCGTCCCTGGTGGAATAAATTTCCACTCCGTGTTTGTATTCGTGAATGTTGTCGCTACCAACTCCATCTCTTGTTTTAACAGATTTTCTGCACCTTGGAAGTTAGTTCCGTTGTCGGAGTATATTGTAGCAGGTGCCCCTCGACGACCGATAAACCGTCGTATCGCCTTTATGCAGGAGTCAGTGCTCAACGAGTGCACCACTTCTACGTGTACTGCTCGGATAGTTAAGCACGTAAACAAGGCAACCCATCGTTTCACGTTGCTTCTACCGCGAATCACAAGCAATGGTCCAAACAAATCAAGTCCTGTGTGCGTAAACGGTCTTTCGTAGGATGCAAGCCTTTCGGTTGGCAGTGGTGCCATCATTGGTATTTGGGGTTTGGCCCGGTAAACTTTGCACCATTGGCAATTATTCGCCGCGCGTCTCACCTCTACCCTCAGTCGAGGAATGTGGAACTTTTGCCGTATTTCGTTTACTACCGTTTCCGTATTAGCATGTCGATATTTCGTGTGATAATCTTGTATCAATAATTCTGTGAATCGGTGCCTTCTCGGCAAGATGATGGGATGTTTAGTATCTTCGGTCACATTAGGCGCGTTAGTGATCCGTCCATCCATCCTTAGCACACCATCTCCATCCACCCACGGCGATAACTGAGCTAGTTTACTGGTCTTTCCGACAATGACCTTTGCGTTCAGCTGTCCGAATCTTTTCGCATTTGCTATTCTGGCCAACTCCGCCGCGAATACTTCATTTTGTGTTTGGCGTATGAGTGTAACAGTGGCCCTTTGTAATTCGTCAGATCGTAAAGGCTCCACCTTTGCTGTTCGAACTCTTTTGCTGTTTCTAGCGCTCTTTACGAACCTGTTTCTGTTTCCTTTGCTGTTTCTAGCGTTCTTTACGAACCTCAACATATAGGCTAACACGTTCGTCAAACGCTTTAAACTTGAAAATTGTTGCAAGTCAATTACCGTTTCGGGTCGGGTCACTTCTTCATGTACCAAAGCCTGTCTTATTTCTTCGCTAGTTTCCCATTGTTGGCTTCGGGGCTTCGGCCACATTTCCTTTTGCTCTTTCAGGAAGGGCGGTCCGGTGTACCACAACTCTTCCCTCACCTGGTCGGGTATTTTCGACCACTTAGTCGCCGTGTCCGCCGGGTTCATTCTCGTCGGTACCCAACGCCATTCATTTGCATCGCTTTTGGACACGATTTTCCCGACTCTTACTGCTACAAATTGACGGTATTTACGCGGGTCCCCACGCAACCATCCCAAAACCGTCGCGGAATCGGTCCAAAGCGTTCTTCTCACTGGTTTAACATCGTGACTGTCTTCTACAGTGTGCATTAGTCTCACTCCCAGTTCGGCCGCCATCAGTTCGAGTCGAGGGATCGATAATGGTTTTAACGGTGCTACTTTACATTTGGCTGCCACTAACACGCACTCGACTCCTTTCTCCCTTACGAGTACCTGGTGAAACATTTCTTTGATGTCCGCCGTAACCCCTATTGCGTACTGTCGGAATCGCATCAACACCGCTGGTAAAGACGCCAACTGATCAGGCCCTTTCAAAAGGCACGAATTTAGCGACACTCCGTGGGCACTCGCAGCCGCATCCCAGATTAGCCGAACTTTCTCTGGTTTCTTCTGGTTCGTTACTATCCCAAGTGGCAAGTACCACACTCGTCCTGGTTTAGCATCACGTATCTCGTTGTCAGTGATCTTACGCGCATATCCTTTCTCCAGATACCGGTCGATTTGCCCTTGAATCTTCAATCGCAGTGAAGGGGTTTTTCGCATCCTTCTCTCTAGGCAATCCATTCGGCGCATCGCAGCCTCGTAGCTGTTGGGCATATCAATCTTATCCCATTTCCACAGCAATCCCGTCTCAAAGTGTTGCCCTACTCTTCTCGTTGTTGCTTCCAACAGATTCATGGCACGGGTATCTTCTGGCGACATAGGTAATTCCGTAGCTCTCAACTCTTCGAGTTCATAGTGTTGACTCACCATTTCGTGTATCTCATCCCCGTTGCACGCGCATTCGTGGTAATTGCTGGACGCGAATGCTCCCATATCGTTACCGCCGTACAAACACCATCCCAGCTGACACCGAGCTGCTGCAGGTTCCCCTCTCTGTCCTAGCTTGTGTTTACGGGGTAGCATCACTTCTAGGTTATCCACTCCTATCAGGATCGTGGGTACTGCTTTCTGGTACGATGGCAGCGGAATACCTGCTAGATGTGCGTACTTCTTGCACAGTTCATTCGCGCATTGGGATTGTGCCGATATCCCTAATTTCTTAACAGTGCGGACTCTTTCCAGCGATTGCCTTCGCTTTCCTCCAACCCTAGAAATTGAGAGAGTTATCATCTTTGAATCATTTTCTTCTCTTACCACTCCTCCCGTCCACTGCAGGCAGAGCGTTTTACTTATTCCTTCTAGCCCCAGCATCGTAGCTACTTCTTCCTCCACCAATGTCACCGATGAACCGTCGTCCAGGAACGCGAACGTTTCCAGTTCACCGTGTTCTCCGTGCAATACGACCGGTACTATCCTGCGGTACGATCCATCCTCTACCTGGTGAGCGGCTAGCGGTGCTGGCGTGGTTCCCCTAATCTCGTGCAGCAATTGGTGGTGCCGGTATCCACAATCATCGATTCCACACCTACTCTGCTTCCTGCAGTTTCTGGGGCCATGCTTACCCAAACAATTCCAGCACAGTCGCTCGGCCCTCACTGACTTCCACCGATCGTCGACGCTCATCTTCTTAAATTCGTCGCATTCCGTTACCTTGTGCCCTTGTTTTCGGCACACAAAACAGTCACCGCCGCGCGGCGTGTTCACTTCGGTGTGCGTTGCCACCGTTTTCACCTGCCTCTTCTCGTTGGCACCCTTCACCGTCGGGTTGCTGTGTCCTGCGTACAGTGTCACTTTGCTTACTGATCGCGCCACGTCAAACATGAATTCACTGAAGCTTGCCAGGTTTGCTGCCGTTTTCGATCCCGTTAGGTGGTTGCCCCATGACAACCGTACGTGTGCTGGCAGCTTCTCTACCAATTCCATCAACAAGACCGGGTTTTCGAGATGGCCCTTTTGTCCGGCTGCAATCAAATGATCACTGAAACTGCGCACCGCAAGCGCAAAGTCGCACAGCGTTTCTAAGCGTTCTGCGCACGGAGCCGGTACTTTCCGAACTTTCTCTAACAATGCTTGAATCAGGATCTCCGGCCTTCCGAATAACATTTCTAAAGTGTCCATCACTCTCGGCAGCGCTTCGGGCAACATCAGGCTCCCAGCTACCGCGTCGAACGCTGCTCCTTTCAGACAATTCCTCAGGCGGATCATGTTTTCTCTGGCCGAATACGCCCCCGCGATCGTCGTTTGCATATACGTTCCGATGAAGAGTGGCCAATCTGCCGGGTTGCCGTCGAAGGTCGGCAATTCCCTTCCCATCGCCTTTCTTGCTTCTCTTTCGGCCGGTGTAGGGCATCGCTCTCCGCGTTGCAGCACATGATCGGGCACCGGCACGTTGCCAAACAATGAGGTTAGGTTCGGCACGTGTTGCGCTTCATTTGCCTCACCTGATTCTTGTCCCCACACAGGATGATTCAACGCCCGCTGCATCCTATCGATTTCTTCACTCACTGGTGTCATCGGTGGGCGATTCTGCTCCGTCGTCGCTTCTAATTTCGCTTTCAATTCTGCAACCTCTGTTTCCAAATTTCGCATTTTTTCCGACGACGCCTTTTCCGACACAGATGTGTTCTGCTTCACCAACCTTTTTTTTGGTGCCATTACTCGACGATTCGTAATCACGTTCACTTTTTCCTCACCGAAGAAGAAAGAATAAAAGCCTGTAAATTTTGATTTCAGCCTTTTTCGAAGCGCAAGTCGTACCACGTTCTTCCTCACGTTTTTTACAACCAACACTTTTATTCGTCTTCTCTTCTCGGTGTCAAGATCGCTTCTGCTCGTCTCTTCTCTGTCAATCTCCCTTATCTATCCTCGCTTCTCTTCCGAAGGACCTGTTTATCTCGCCCGATCGAGCCTCTGATCGTATACCACTTTTTCACGCAACACTCCGCTAAACGTTTCTACCACCTGATGGGACCACGATCGATGGGTTAATCGGTGGGCCCAGCACGCCACAACACCGTCGAGGCACACAGAGAGATCATGTTCGTGGGGATGCGATGGGGTTGAGGGGGTGAAAAAAAAAATGTCCCAAACCATCCGCTACATCCTCACACTCGCTCTCTTTCGCTCTCTATCTCTCTCTTGATGGCCGCGTGTCACGTGCATCACCTTCGACATTCAATCGGCAACCGAACGCGCCGTCGCCCGTTGCTCGAAGCATTCCTGCGTGGTCGCGGATCATCGCGGTGGCGGGCTACTGGGCACCACCGTTGGCTTCTTCGAAAGCCAGAAACCATAAAAGACCATCCGATGGACAGCACGAGTACGATGATTCCGATTTCGATACGAAAAAAGGATTTACTGGCGTACAACAAACAGCTATGCCGATGCCGCCGGGGATTACCGGATGTCTACCACTTCTTAGCTGCGATCGGCCATTCAGCGGAAGGGTTGAGGGGGGCAGAGAGGACAGTTTTATATTAGG
>NC_064878.1:28331595-28356595 GCF_943734665.1 Anopheles aquasalis | reverse complement strand
TACTAAAAGCCTTAGATAAACCTATCGCCCTCATCGATCGCATTGTAGCGGTGATGGACATTAAGAACACTCTGATCACGCGGCCTCTTTGGGGAAAACCAAATTTTCTTCGTTGGTCATTTACCTTTCCGTTCAGTGTGGGCTGGTACACGAAGTGGAAATGTTGGTATTGCGGACGACTGCTTGCGAGTAAACTTTCTTCAGATCAAACAACCCCCAGATGGGATCTGAGGGCTCCCAGAAACACACACCCACCACCAAACAATGAAATCCATTTCCCATTCTCGTGTCCCCGCACCGTCTGCAGCTGGGCAAATAATTACTCACATACCACAGGGCACCTCAACACACACAAACCTATACGGCTACTGGCCCTGCTGCTGCTGCTGGGACAGCGTTTTCTAATGGACCTCGCCGGGTGTCCCCACAACATGACCCCCTTGGGGTTGGTGGTTTGGTGGCGGCAAGGCGTGCCGAATTTATGATTAAAGTTTTGGTGAACGTGTGGCGCACGGGAGAGGGAGCGGGTTGTGCTTCCACAATTGGCAATCAGCTGGCAAATTGGTTCCGGAACTACCTATCACACATCATCAACAGCATCACGGGTACCCGGGCGTCCGCAGTCCAGCATCCTCCAGCGTCCATTACAGCGCTGCCACCAATGTAATGGTTGCGATGGCCGGAAACGCCAAAGGTCGCGGGAAGGGAAAACCTAACGAGTGATCATTTTCTCGATCACATTTCACGACGATCCCCCTTTGAAACAGCGTTCCTCAATCTTTCTCCACCATAAAGAAGGTTTTCATCTAGGTTTTCCGCGGTTTTATTGCTACGTTACTTACCACAACAAGACCGGTAAGCCACTAGGCACAGATGAGAAGGTAAAAAGGCGGACGAAAAACAACGGAGAATCTTGCTACGCATTGTGACAATCGCACTGTGTGTTTCCGGATCGGAGTTGGCCTGGGCATCGACAGCATAAACGGTGATGTGCGATGAGAAGAAAATCGAAACAACCCGGGAACGGGAAATGGCTAATAGGAACGACCGCATCAAGGAGTGCCGCCGCCCGGAATCCGGTCTCAATTCCATACGTTCCCGCTAACGTTAGCGCGTAATACGCGGGCGAAACAAACGCAATTTGACGAAGTAATCACGGGCGCTGCCTGCCACTGTCACGGTACTGCAAAGCGTACGTTGATCTTTTAGCGAGACAGTTCAGTGGCTTTGACAATTCATCATGGTTGGCATTCTTCTCCCTCAACCAAGAAGCCATAGACGTAAGAGTAGCAGCAGCAACGCAACTGCGCACCGCCAGTGGGGAAACAAAACCGCAAATTCAAGATGCTTACCGGCTACTGAAACACGGTGGTTGTGGTCTTTTGTAGGTATGGTACATGACGGATATTTGTAACACAATTTTGCGAGATTGTATGGTGCCCCAGTAGCCCCGCCAAAAAATGGCACAGAACTTAATGTTTCTATCTTGTTTGTGTCAATTTTAGGTGGTGATGAAGCCGTTACCTCAACAACGGAGCTATTCCTGCGGGTTCACCGAGGGTTTAGGTTCCCACGAAACACCCCAATGTCACGATGAGCATATCCCAATCCCAATCAAATTGAGCGCCAGGGTGAAAATAGCGGTGAAACTCTACAACACTGTTCGCGGTTACATAAATTATCTACAATTCCACGTCCCGTTTCACAACGGCCTGTCAGGGATGTTAACGTGCAGAGAATGCAGCTAGCGCGGGCTGTCGGCAGGGCCCGCAACATCGCTTTGCACCTTATAGCGCAGCGCTTCGCAAATTTGACGGGCGAGGTTATGACCTTTTGTGCCGGGGAGCTTCTCCCCTATAGGTTATGGTATCATATCTTACGTCACCGGGAAGGCATGAGAAAAGGAAATCCAACAATGACCTCATGCATCGAACCTGGTTTCGCACTCTTCGAGAATTCTAGGACCCATCATTTGGAGTGTTGTCACAAGACCGCTCTTTTCTGTGCGAGCTAGAAACCATTACGCCAGCTTTATGCCAACAGACCATATACCTGCACACACAGACATATCCAATTGGTCATCCTAAGAGAACAGTACTCCCTGGCACCTTGCGGGGCTTCCTTCACGCAAATGAGCACAACTCATTGGCACGCACCCTCGCGTTTGCCTGAGCCAAAATCAATATTTACCACCCCGAGCGCAACGTCTGGTGGTACCGTCGATCACATTCGAGTCGCACAGCACACTTCAACACCACGTTTGGCTTCACATTCCGGGCCAAGGGTTCCTCCATCTCTTGCTCCAACGGCAGCTTTGTTGAATAACACCCGGCCGGTTTTCAAAATTACGTCGTTCGACATGCAACTGGTTCGATTGGGGGCTGGCTGGACAACCAAGTAGGCTGAAATGCTACAGACTCTAATAAAACTTAATCTGGAACTCCGCACCCTCAGGGGGCCGCCGCCTAGGGCCAAGCACCAGCACCAGCACCGGTGGGCTGTCTGGTGTCTCTTTCCTCCCATTGGAAGCAGCCCTCGAACTGATTCCCATTTAACGACGCGAAGACGATAGAAATCTTGAAGCGCCTTTTTGGCAGACAGCAGATCGCTTTGGAAATGAAGCTGAAAGTATGCTCGCGCGCACGTCTTGACGTAAGATGCCGGTTGTGTTATTCCTATTGTTTCCCTTGGAGCCCGTTTGCAGCTCGGTACACGACATCACTCCGACCGAGCGCGCCATTAAAGGTAAAGGTGGTATTTTCAGAACAGGTTTTTCTTCTCCACTTTCCAGGTGAAAGAAAGTAAAGGTTTTTTAGACGTTTCGCTTCACTTTTGCATTTGAATTGTTGGCGATCCGGTACGTTAGGACGCTTGATCTTATCTCGCTGTCGCGCGTAATCCCCATATAGCAGTAAGCACACTCGGTCAACCTTTTTGGCTAACTAGATCTTTGCAAACTAGATCAACAACCACCGCCGACTCTTCGCTAAACAGCATCAAGCGTCCAGCACCATTCACCAGCTCTTGGAACGCATATGACGCACGCTTGGATCGGATAAAGGATTTCCCATTTCATCGTTATGAACAACAACAAAAAAATCGGAAGACGATTGTGACTGTCAGACCGTGATTGAACCTCGTCCCTCTTCACCTTCCCTCTCTCTGTCTCTGAAGACGCTGCTGAGCTGCGTGATAGTGTGTCCATCATGGCATCGTTTGAAAGTGACCGCACGAACGCGCATGCTGCTGCACCCCCAAACAAACACGCAATGGTGGTCAGAGAGACTCTGGTGATGCTGCTCTTTCTCGTATTGCGCTTAGTGTGCCTATCAAACATCATTTATCTTCTTCTTCTTGTGCCTCCTGTTATCTATTCTCTCCTCCACGACCTGCACGTTTTTGCACTTTCTGCTCAACTGGTTGTAAGCCTTGTGAGCCAATAGACAGCGAGATCAGAAAAGCGTCTGCTATCCTGTGTCCGGCTGGCGATAGTGATGGTGGTGGTGAGGTAACCGACGACAACAAGTGAAACGACAATCGTGAGCCGTGGGTTTGTCGGGCTTTGTCTGCGTCCGCCATTTCGCAGTCCTTAACGGTTTTTTAACGGGAGAATGTCATGTGTCCGCCACATTGGCCCGTTCGATCTCGCATGATCAACCACTCTCTCGTGCGAGGGGGGGGGGGGGGATTGGAGCGGGGTGGTGGTTGTAGAGCTGGAAAATATTGTGATAAATTTTCACGATTAGCGCAAGACAAATGTGTTTCCCCTCGCGCAGTCTGTCCACGGGGGCTTACGCTCTGTACCTTCTCTCTTCTATCGCCTATTACCAAACGATTGAAATGCCCCTTGCTTCCTTCGAGACTTCGCTTCGCTACTTTCTTCGCGACGATTGACAATGAGCAGCTGAGGTGAGCTGAGAGACCATGGTCGCGTTCGCGGCCACGGATTGCCGCAGTGAGCGACAGATGGAGATAAAGTTTCATTTCCTCCTCATAATGCTCATAATAACGATGCTAATGTATCAAACAAATGATTCACCGCACTGCCGGTGGTTAGGCAGCAACACCACCACCAAAACCGTTTAACTGTTTGCATCTCCAACTGGGTACAACACAATGTAATATACATTTGGGTCATTTCTGCCATTTGATTAACGTTGTTGATGTGTACCTTTCCAACCTACGGCCAGTAAATAACAAGTATTAGTTGAGTAGGAAGCTGGTTTTCGCACAAAAAATAAACGGGTAAAATAATTTGCTCCAATTAACATCAAATGTTTGGGGTAAAAACTGATGAAAAGAAGGGAAAGTATCGCACTTCCTACTTTCCAAATTTGACCAACGCCAAATTACTTCAAGGTATCATAAACTGCATTTTTTAAACGAACTAAAGCAGAGCCCAGCCACAACTTTTCCACTCCTAGTGCCATTCAACTGCACCAAAACCCGCGCAGTCGGCATCACTTGACTGTTAAATTGGCCTGCCCAGAGCACTGCCTGCATCTGCAGAAAGAATAAAAGAAATGCAACTGAAATTATCTGCATCCAAGCTACCGTCGAGTTACCTGGCACAACCTGAACCTTGCCGACATTCACGTCGCAATACTCTCTTCTGTCTACATCCAGGCCCAATTAGGGATCATTAATCAACAATCTGTGGCCCTGGCAACGAACCGACGTACAACCGGAGAGTAGTGCAGCAGCAGCAGCAACAGCAGGCTAAGTAATCGTACTCTGCGCAATACCCACCCGCCCGGGGAGGCACAAAAAGACACTTCAAAAAGGTATCCATCGGCCGGAAGAGAAGCGCTGTGTACTATTTGCATAAAATCTGCAACAACATCCTGCGGATACTAGATTGCAGTTTCATGATTGAGTGCCACAACCACTAGAGAGCACCAGCGAGGAGATTCAAATGTGAATGAATGCTTGCCACGAATCTGAAAACAAGAGCCACCTAACCTAGGGCTCACACACTACCACCACCACCACCGGCAGCATCTCATCGTATCATGCAATTGGTCATACAGCATAATTAATTTCAACATTGCATACACAACGACTGCATTACAGTCGATTGCCGGTGGCACCGGTGTGGAGACAGCGCTGGGCTATTAAACCCCGGCTAGCAATGGTTCAGACCATGCTGCAATTGCATCTCATCTACGAGAGAGATGAAACGGGAGCAAAACAGCCTCCCAGGGGCTGGCGGTAGATGTGTGCAATAATGTACTCGGATTTGTGTGGTGGTTAATCATAATTACACTTACGTCCACTAACTGTATCAGCCTCCATTGTCTTATGCTGTTCACACGTCACAAATTATGGTCACCGGCGGCAACAGAAAAGTAAAATTAATCCAGCTAACTTCATCGTACTGTGCTACCTTGGAGACTTCAATATTGATCGAACAAAACATATGCACCGTGTACTAGGATGCTCTATTGATTCTTCACCGAGTTTGCACACATGTAAAAGGCTGATTGTTGTTCCCCGGGAAGGAAGATAGCCACAGCACAGGTTGCGCAAAACCCAAATACGGCTCACAGCCAGACACATAACATTGCATCACATGATGGCACCATTCGAAGGGATGCGAAAAATGAATGATGTGTTGGGGATTGATTGGCGACTGGCAGTCGACGGGGATGGATGAAGAGGATTATGATGATGATGGTGATGATGATGGCTAATGAAGATCAAGTCGTCAATTTCGCGCCACGATTAACGATCCGGCGAACACCGGGAGATTTCAAGCATCACTACCATACCCGTCCCCCACCGAGCAACCTCCTTTCCGGTCCTTTCTTCCATGTTTCGATCCTTCCAGGCAGCGCCGCGTCATTACACCATTGCTAACATAATATGAAAGTAGCGGAGGATGGATATAATTGGCTTTCCCAGAGCAAAGGGGTTGGTATTCGAATCAGTTCAGTCACTGTGCCTCTCCTGTTGCAACTGGTGCCTTCCTCCAGCACCAACAGCAGTGCTTCCGATGGTAAATTTCTATATTCAAGCCAAATGTTTACACCAAGGAAAATGAGAATCTCTGGAATGAAGCAAACAGTGTTCAGATGGACCCCCTTTTTTTTGGGGGAGGAGGGGGGGGGGGGGTAAACATTTTTCTGGATCTCCCCCTGTTTGTCAACCTGACACATCGCGAATTCCGGGAATGCGCCCCAGAAGGGGGAAAACGTGGGAAACGCGCCTCTACCGTCTACCGTCGTTCCGACTAATTGCTTCACACAAATGTCACTTTCGTCATCGTGCCCCATCGTCGGTGTCGGTTCCCAAGGGTTTCTGCGTGATTAACGAAACGCAGAGCAAAACGAGACCATGTTTTACCTTCAGGTACATCTCGTTTCAGCTAAAGCGACGACGACGACGACGACGCTAGTAGCCATTTTCAAGCGACAATCTTCCAAGAAGAGCCTCCAATCCTGGCTGGGGATGACATACGTTTATGCGAGAGTGCCACTCCACAATGTACCGAGAGACTTCTTTGCCCATTAAACACAGACCACCACTCTCTGTGGCTCACTGCGTAAGGCGGGTTTTTACATTTGCCGTGAAACCTGGAACCTGGCTCCTCTTTAATACGATTACTGCTTCGAGTGTGTGTCTCCCGGCGTGATGCACTCATGCGATCGAGGTTTGCGAGCTTCATGGAGCCAGCCTACTGTGCCCAGCCAGCCGCTAGGCATTCGTAAAACCACACCATCCATATCACCATGGGCACTGACACTGTCGACTCCGATGGTACCCGTGTCTTTAGGCTGGCCTGTCGATGCGAACTTGTGCACTCGGTGGTCCCCCCCTGCGTGCACCACCATCAGCAGTTCAGGTTCATACGAGAGTGTGTTGGCCGCGCGCTGCGCAGTGATACCGCATTTCATAATCAGGACGGTCGTCTTGCGTTCCCGGAGGCCACCACCACCACCACATACGGGGGAGCACACCATATCCGAGGCGCAATGTCGTGCGCAATCGCAGTAAACTGAGTGGCAAGCTGGGCTAGTGCCTACCCGAAGGTGGTGGGTTGTCCACATATTTTATGCCAACCCTCCGGGTCCTACCGCACTCACCCACCCACCCACCCACCATCACGGTAAACATCAACTAGTGGAGTAAGTTCAAGTTTGCAATCATAACACGCCTGTGACAAGGTACAATAAATTCCCCTGAGGGGGACATGCTTCCTTCTTCTCCTCGTGTCGCCACGGTTGCGTTTGTAAACAGAGTGCAACATAGTAGGCAGCAACACCACCAGCGTCAGCTAAATCAATGGCAATGTTTCATAAACTTAAAGGGAATCACCGGGAGATTATTGTGCTTGTAGATGATTGGTAAAAAAACAATCTCTCTCGAAATAAATTCCAGCTTTCGCCGGGCACAAAGAAGCTCACCAAGCGAGAGGCTGGTGAGTAACACACCACGACGGATCGACGACGATCAGCGGGCGACGATTAAGGTTCACCTCTCTATTCCCTTTCCTGTCCTCCCATGCCAGGTTAATGCTTGAGCCCCACCATTATATTCACATTCCAGCGTTCAGTGAAGAACGTAAGCTCAGGAGAGAGAGAAAGAGATAGGGGAATGGGGAAGAGAAGGAGAGGCGAGAAACATTCCACGATGCTGTTACCTTTCCAGAGATTAATATCTCACGACGTTGCCCAGACACAACAGCGACAACCACGACGACGAGGACGACGAGAGCAGAAAGCATTCTCGTGGGGATCCGTGCGTGCTGGGGCTCTCGTGGCGCACGCGACTTTACGCCACGCTGCTGGTAAACATCACACAATGATCTCTGAATGGGCGCCACATTCCTTCTGCCTGTGTTCGCCTCCTTCGAATCGACCGTTTGCTCTTCAGCAGCAGCAACATTACAGGGTTTGCGCTTCATGCTCCAATCCCGCACAAAACGGGAATCCACATCATTCGCTAGCGACGTGGCAGATGAGCACGGGGAGGGCGCGGTGGGCGCATTTAAATCCCGCGACGATTACAGCGAGTCTACGAACTCGGGCGCCACTGACACTGCTCGTGCTCTTATCAGCACTCTCGCCTGTTCCACGTGCTCGGTGCGCACTAAGTTCCCGGGAGGCATTCGTCGGTTCAAGTTCAGCAGGGCCGTATCCCCGGGGGGCGGGCGGGCGGGCGGGCGAGCAAAGTGCAATCATCCGGCGAAAGCATGAACCAACAGGGCAATCGGTTGGATTCCTTCCATTTCGAGCTAAACAACAACAAAAAAATCTCAAGGTAAACCTCAACAAAACAGACACGCACGTCACATCGAGCACGGAAACAATCGTACCGCGCGCGCGAGAGCCTTCGTCTTTGCCTCTTTGACTCCAACAATCCACAATCCGATGCGTGGAATTCCACTGCGACTGTCTTACTGACTAGTTGGGTTGTTCCCGCGTTACTGAGATCGAACGAAGAAGGGGAACAAGGCGGTGCCCTCGTGCATCTATCTTGCAAATCTGGCTGGCGCTATCTAGTTGCCGCTCTCTTCGCTGCCAGCGAAGACGCTCTCGCGGATCGCAGGCGCAATCTAAGCAGGCGCGGCGCGTACGGCGATTGAATGTGCGAGATTGAACTCTAAAAATATACGACTCATTTGACGAAGCCATGGTGAACTTCTTCAAAGGTCGCCATCGTCGTCGCCGCGAGTGTCTTGGCACTGCAGTTAATTTTCGCGAGAGATGATGCTGCTGCTGCTGCCTACCCCCGCAACAACAATCTCATTTCGCGTTAGTGCAAATATTGGTGATAAACAACCCGGGGGTGGCGCCCTGAGATAGTCGGCCCGCTCTTGCATGAGGGGTCAAAACCGCGAAAGAAAGTTAAAATAAAAGCCAACTCCTCTCCGTGTGCTTCTTCGTGTTTCTTTGTTGGGATAGCGATTCAAAGAACAACAAAAATCCCAGTCATCGTCGCATAGTAGGCTTCAGACGGCTTCAGTGAAACGCTCTTCAGACGAGATTATTGTGATTTCGCTGCTGCTGCTGTTGATGAATATGTAGAAAAATAAGTGTGTGTGTCTGTGTGTCTGTTGTGCCCAATGGACTAAGGGGTTGAGGTGCGACCCAAATTGAAGGTCAGCAGTTTGGCCTACCGCTGACGCGCGCTGGTCACAACCGCCCTGATCACGATTCCAATTATTCCGGATTCTAGCGAAAGATGGAACCGGACGGTGTCTGTCTGTGTGTTTGTTGAGACAATGCCCCCGAACCGAACTGGGCCACAAAAATCACCTTCCCCCGGTGTCCAGAGCCGCTCCGAACTTTCCCAAAAGGTTATTAGGTTAAGTTGTGCGCTGTTTTTGGCGTCACTCGGCCAGTGATGGATGGAGCCGAAATCCCCGAACGGGAAAAGGCTTGATTTTGGCTGTTGTGCTGCTCCATTCCATTTCTTTGGGCGAAAGTTCCAAATCGTTGCGCGTAATTAGACCAACAGAGACACAAATCAGTGACACTGGCAGATGCATCTCTAATGTGGCCACTATTAGCAAACAAACTTGCTTCGCTCCCATCGCCGTACCCACGCGCAGCTTCGATGCTAGCGACTGCCTGCTTTGTTCCGTCCCTCAAGAAGACGGGTCATTAACCTACGCAAATGGTCTATGTCGTCGCGGGGGCACAAATGAACATAACAGGCACAGTAACCGCAGGTGGTTTCATGAAAAGAAAAAACCGTACAACGCACCGGCACAACCGGAAAGCAGTAGAACGGAAAGCGCGAAATTCGTTTGGCTGGAATGCTTTCGCTCTGCCGCCTGCCTTATTCTTACCACCGTTTCTAGCATCAACGTCAAATGGGAACAATTTTCTTCGCGTTTCAATTATGTTTGTACGATTTGAATCGAATTCCGTTAGTCCGCTCCGCTCAAGCCCACACTGAGCGCCGAATGCCGTTCATCATATTTTTGTCATGTTGCCACGCAAAGCGGACGACAGACAGTGCAGCTCGCAAAGCGGATTGCAAATACCGGCTGGCCGGCCGGCTGGGCTTATCACGGTACGCCTGCCGTGTGATCTGAAGCAGCATATTAACGTTTCCATCATTATCGCTCCCAGATGGTTTCGGCGCAGCAGCAGCAGCACCAGCAGCTTTGTGTGACCTAGAAAAGCAGTCATTTATTGATGTGGCTGGTGGCCACCTCGGATACGGTATTTCGTGCCGTACGCAGGCCGTTTTGTTCCAATTAAGCAATGTTAACGTACAAATCAAACAATTGCGTAACGCTTAAATTAATCCTCGAAACAAAGCAGCCCAGCGCGTCTGGTTACTGTGCCAATCCATCCGAAACTGACTATTAGTGGGGAAATTCTCCAGCAGTGGCCGAAAATTGGAAAAATCTTAGTTCATTTGCTCAACTTCAAACGAACGAACGAAGAAAAAAGCTAACATCTGTGACACTCGCCCAAAAGAAAAACACGCGGTACACTCTCGGTCACTTCTCGCGTGCATTTCGAAAAGCACCCAATGACTCATCCAAACGCGGACCAGCCAGCCACACTGCTGCTGCTGCTGCTGCTGCTGTCAAGGATTCACCAAACTACCACACATGCGCACCACACACTTGGTTTGTTCACCGCAACTCCAGCGTGGCCACAGCGTGCCAGCGAAACGCGCAAAAAATCAATGATTTGCGACTTTTCACAGTCGATTTTGCTGCTACACCCGACTGGAATATGTCCTGTGAAGGGGTTACTACCGTCCCAGGTGTTGCCCAGGGAGACTGCAGGATTCGTTGGGTGGCTTTGATTGATTTGCACACAGCTGGGGCTGTGGCTCCTTTTCTGTGCCTTTCCTTTTCTTACCCTTTCGAAAACTAAAGGAAAATGTTCACAGCAAACTTTGATCATACACGTTCACTCGCTGGCGCTTCTAATCAAGCTCGCCGCGGATGATTCACGTCACTCGGCAGGTATATGGGACCGAGAATCGATCTGCTACGTCCGACGATGACGCTGATGCACCTTTTTGCACACAGCGCGCACCGCACCGCGTACAGGCGGCTCTGCTTTTCGTCACAAAACTTTAGGTAAACTTCAGCCTTTCTAATTGGCCGGGGCGCGTTTGGGAAGCACTCTGGGGACAGCGCGTAGAAAATTCACCGTAAGAAAAGTGTACAAAATCATTTGAACACTGCAATCACAATGTGGCCAATTCCAGAAGGCCCCCGCGAAGGTTTGTTTCGTCGTTTTGGTCGTCGTCGTTTACGGCGTTGTCGTCGTCGTCGTCACACGACGTCGTAAATTCGTTCTGCACCCAACCACGCGTGAGGATGTAATGAGAAACACTAGGGAAAGAAAGCTCTCTTTCCTAACACGAACGAACGGTGGCCCCACTACCACCACCCAACAGCAGCAGCAGCAGCAGCAGCAGCAGTACTACAACAATTCCTTCACTCCCCCACCACCCGTTTCTCCTTGCGTTTTCTCCGCAACCGTGGTGGTGGGATGGTGGTGTGAACCTTTCTCACCAACTACGGATTCGCTCTCTTTGCCGTCTTGTGGCAAGAGGTTGTTGCAAGAGATCAACTAGCCGGCCATTCACCACCGGGAAACAGCTGCTTGATCCCGGATAAAAGTTAAAGGACCCCCGGTTCGAAAATTTCAAGTTTTTCGAGTTTTCTAAAAATGCAAAAAATATTAACTGGCAAGTACTCTTTTTGTTTAGTGCAATGGCTCTGTAATCGGTGTTTGTTTTACGGTCTATTGCGAGCATAAAACACCTGCCAGTGTCGAAGGACACCTACACCGTGGCGTATCGCGACCGCGACACCATCATCTCGTCGCCACCGCATCGTCTCGATCGGTGGTCACTTACATCCGGCCTCATTCGCACACGCAAACACACCGATACAGGTGACCACCAAATGGCAACGTCAGAGTGTGGGGTGCGTGGGACGCGGCGGTCATTTCGATTGCTAGATGATGTCAATCCATGGGTGAGAGCGTGCGACAAGGTCAAACGTGCCGCGATGCCGTCGCCGTAGGAATTCCGCACTCCAGAAGAACGCATAATCAGTTCTCGGGAGGGCGCGAGTGGAATCATTCGTTCTGCGGCATCATCTCTCGAGTTACGTCATTTGCCAGCGCCGAGTATGCCGCGCGTTGCTTAGTAGCACGCATGCTCTCCGATTATTCCGATGTATAGTAGGCCCTACTGGTGTTGCTACAAGTACCCAAGAGCATTATTAATTAGTGAAAACGCATTGCTGAGATAGAGAATGTGGCCGTAAATGTGTCCGAAACGTATCACCTTCATGACCCGTTTCCCACCCCGCGCGTACACAATAGAAATTCCATCCGCGGCTTCTCTCGTGTACTTTGCTTGAACAAAACACACAGAAGGTTACACCTCTCACCCAGGTGTTTCTTGCTGTGCTCATACGACGATGTGTCATCGATCGTGGGGCTTCCATGTGGGGGGGACACACAACAAACGAACGCGTACAAGCACACACGCGGGGTGTCTCCTGAACCGATATGGTGACTTCGATGCTCTGCTTCTGCTACATACCGAGGAGGAGGACGACCCTCAAACCAGCTGTTGTTAATAGTACAGGCTCGACGGGACGGGTCCTCCAAATCGAGCCATACTTATGCAATCCACGGAGATATGCACGGTAGCTGGATATATTATTAGATCACCCCGCAAACGACCGTCCGTGCAAAAGGACCAGCGACATGTTCGAACACAACGGGGGACCGGGACTGGACGACGAATTTTTGGTCGCACTTTTCGATCGAGAAAAATCGATTAGCCAACCTACGCGGTGGCGGCGACGGGGCGACCACACTCCAAACCAGCGCACGCACGGCACACTATCGCACTATCATTTACTTCTCGCTCAACTACACACACTCGTCGGGGGAGCCGTCATCGTAGTGTGGGCGTTGCGTAGCACAATGAAGTCAATAGAAGACGTCCAAGTGTGTTCGCCTGTCACACGAAAGAAAACACTAGCAGCAGGGCGCCCCTACAAACACACAGCAGCAAACTCACACGACGCACGCAAGCTGCTGCTATCATCGCGCACCCATTGTTGGCAAAGAACAGAGCAGGCCGCGTTCGACGTCGCTGCCGCCGACGTTTACACTAAACAATAAGAGAAAAAAGGCCACAAGGTAGTCGCGGTGGGCACTACGTCAGCACATAAACATACACGCGCGCACACAACACGATGGCGTTTTCGCACGATGATAACAACAAAGCAAACGAATCGCTGTGACAAGATTATTGGATCATCTCTGGCTCTAAGCTGGCTGGCTGGCTGGCTTCTAATCAGCCCAAAAGGGAGGAGCGGTTGGAGGGCACTGAGGTTTCTCTCCCTGCCATCTTTGTTGGTGGTTTGGTTGACCTTATGCGACGGGGTCCAAGTATGTCAGTCAGTTAAATGTGTAAAATCTCATAAAACGTATCTACGGAACTTACGCTATTTCGTTGGATATTGCAGATTGGAATGGTATTCCGTCTCGTCGTCCCGGTGAAGAAAAGGGTGGTTTTCCTCCCGAACAGGTCGTCCTGCACACAGCGAATGCGCCCGTGTGTGTGTGTGTGTTAGGCCGGATGTGCTCCTGAATGGTGCTGCAAGGATGACGGGGTCAAGGTACACCTCGCACCGTGATGATGCGACCCGATTTTTCAACACTTTTCACGCGCTGGCCACAAAGCCCAAGCCCGGACGCACTACACCGAGAGGCGGACGTGTAGCGGCCCCTTTTTTTCGCAATTTCGCCACCAGCCACTTGACTCACCAACAGTGCGACGCCACTACCACGCAACAAAACCTACGGGGATCGATGTGATGATGGGAGGTGCTGAAGGACGCGGAGGAATATCGGCCACCTTGTCCCGTTTTCGAAAAGGATTCGAACCTCTGCCAAGAGGAAGAGGCTGCTGCTGCTGCGCTGCGACCGAGGCCAGCAAAGTGAGGCGAGGAGGCGCTCGAAGCGAAACTTTTTCCTCTTCCACCACTTCCTTACGAGCACAAGAGCACTTTCACAGGGGCGGTGGTGGACACGTTCCGCGGGCGGTCGGTCGGTCGGTCGGTTAATCAATCGATCGATCGGGGTCGGGGCTGTTACGCGTCACGCACCGGATCCGGGAAGAAAATTTCAAAAATTTCTGGCGACGGAGACGACGACGACGTCTTTTCGCGATTCTTGCTTGAACTTCTCTCTTCCTCTTTTTCCTCGCTCGCTCGCTTCTTGCTCGCGCTGCGTACGTACGTTTCTTTTTTCGCGTTCACGCACACCGTCGCGACGCGTGTAGGAAACACGGTCCCCGCCACACGCACACACCCTTGCGAACGATTTTTTTGCAACGCAACGTGCTATTTTCCACAGCTGCAGAAAATTAAGAACTGCTCTTGGAATTCACCGCTTTATCTCCGCATTCTTATCGATAAGATGTCCGCAAACAGTGGCCATTTATTTGCAAAGTCTAGCGAAACTCTTCTAGAAGTTTCAAACGCCAACGGCCGTATACGTCATCCGTCAAAATCCGATTCGATCCTTCGTGTGTTTATGGCCTCGAGTGGCCAGTTTTCAGCGACAGTTTTTTCGCACCGCAAGATGGAAAACCACCGGCCACAGTATGCGGTTATTGCTGGCCTGTGTGCATCGTCGGCCAGCTTGTTCGGGAAATTAACGTCCAACAGCGAGCGGGTGGCGGAAAACATCGGAATCCCAGGCGTAAGTACCCCAAAGCGACGAACGACGGATGTCGGTGTTTTCGATTGATTTAAGTGCGTTCCATGGTTTCGCTGAGGCTGAAAGCACCCCAAAAGTGACTAGTTAGTGACTAGAGCATTTATTTTAGTAATTAAGAAAGTGAACGGTGAAATGGGGCCGTTTTTTGGCTCGCAAGTTCTGTTTTGTTACCCGGCCGTGTGACACTTCGGTTGACAGGTGACAGCGAAGAACGGAAGAAGAAGGCAAAAAGAAGAGCGTAAATAATAAAAATAAGTTGCGCTTGGGTCGCGGATTTGTTGCAGCTAAAAGGCGAAGCGACAAAATTACGGGATTTTGTGTCGTGTCGTAAAGTGTGTTTTGTTATCTTGCGCATTCCGCGGAGTTGTTTTCGTTGTCGTTGTTGAGGAGAAGGAGGATTTTTACGTTGAGCCGCTCCGAGCCACGAAGGAGAGGATGGGGCCCACGAAAGTGACCCAAGATGATCAGCAGTTTAATATCGACTTTGTGTTTGAGGTGAAGAAGCATTTTTGCCTCTTCGACAGCAGCAGCCCGGAATACAAGCAGGCGGTGATGCAGGACAAAGCATGGCAAGCCGTTTCGCAGGAGGTGGGCGAATCGGTCGACACCTGCAAGAAGCGCTGGCGCAACTTACGCTGTTGCATGACACGCTACCTGAAGTCCGTACGTGACAACACAGATTTGGCGGCTAACGGGCGTCGCAAGCCGTACTATCTGTACAGCTACATGAAGTTCGTGATCCCGTACCTGAAGATGAAGGATGAGAACGTGTCCTCGTATGAGTCGTCGTCGTTCGACGATACGGCCTGGGCGAAGCCGAACTCGTCGGTCGGCGGTAGCAAGGACGCTTCGACTCAGGGCGAGGAGGACGATGACGATGATGCGGTAGAAGAAGGGCCCATACACGACATCGAAACGATCGACGTGCACGAGGAAGAGGATCCTAACCAGCAGGAGCTCAAGCAAAGCATCATCCAGTCGATCAAGATCCTTGGCCAGCAGCCACAGACATCCAGCGAACAGCAACCGCAGCAGATTACCATAAGCGACACATCGGCGACGGCATCGGCCAACCCGGCCACGACTACGTACGAGATCTTTACCGGCCCTCCCGCGAAACAGGCTCGTCTGTCGAGTTCGTCTTCCAATTGCGATCCTATCAGCTCCAGCAGTTCGCATACCGCGACGATAAAGAAGGAACTGTTAAATGCACGCCAGTTCATCACCCTTACGGCCGCCTCCTCCACGCCCAACACGACGGCGGTGCCCCTGTTCCACAGCCCCACGATCACGGCGCAGCATCAGTTGAACGCCGTTCCCGCCAACTTTGCGCAACAGGCATCTGATGCACAGCTGCAGCAGCAGCAGCAGCACCACCATCAACAGCAGCAACATCAGCAGCAGTCGACAGCACAACAGTTTACCCTCATACCGAGTGCGGCACCGTCCCAGATGCCATGCGATGCTGATCACAACTTCTTCCAGAGTCTCGTCCCGGACATTCAATCGATGACGATGGAGCAAAAGCGCAAGCTGAAGATAGGCATTCTTCAGCTCATCGATAAAATTCTCAATGTATAGAGGGCAGTCCCAGCTTTCCCACTCCCCCACCTCCCCATACACGATTGATAACGTGTACTATAGCGATTAAGATTTAACGTATTTTTTCTGAAAAATCAACGTAATGTACCATTTAGGCGTTAAGATACTGCAGAATCCGTGCAATTTTCTACCTGTTTGTCCGTCTCATATCTTGACCGATTGTTTAAAAGCCAAATTGCACATCAACTTTTGTTTTAATCAATCGAAAAACTCGTAAAGCTGTTTATTTAGCTGTACAGTCATTTCTAATGTAGATCAGTTTTCCAAATGTTTACTGTGTTTTTTAATGCGTTGAAATAAATTAAATAAAGTCAGTTTCAGTAAAACTTAAAACTCTTCTCTCCATCTAGTGGCACTTGCTGGCCCAAGTGCTCTGCATAGCAACCATGATCCTGCTGAACGGCGGCGTATGGCGGTTTTTTGTTAAAGCTCTCCACACCGGAACCGGATCGTCGCTGGTCGCGTCGTTGGTTAGTGCAGCAACGAATTACGTCGCCTCGGTAGGGAACATCCGTATCGCAGAGAGCATCAGAATAATATCCTAAACACCTTGTTCTATGCTCCCATTTCACAGGCACTGCTTGGTTGGTTAATTTTTGATGAACAAAGCACGATCGTCTGGTGGTTCGGTACATCGTTGGTCCTTGCCGGTTTGCTTCTCATCTTAAGCGGAACGGATAACGAAGAACACGAGCAGCAGCAGCGGCCACTGCATAAGGACGAATGATCGAGTATGGAATGAAATAGATCTTTTTTGGATTTATTACGCAAATCGAATCGCGAGTCCTAAAGCGTTGTCCGAGCGGCCGTCTTAATTCGCTGCACCGTGTTCACGATCGGTGTGGCGATCACATATAGAGCGATGAGGGCGATCGCGAGGACCAACATCAGACGAACGGTTGCATCGTTGTCCTCCTGGAACCAGCGACCGTACACGCCCAAACCGATGGTGGTAATACCGAGCAGGTACGTCACGGTACCGGCAATACCGTGTCCCAGTTTGCTGTACAGTGGCCTCACGTACGTCCGGAGCTGAAAGGCGTACTTGGTCGTCACACCGCCGGCAATCGATGCCAACGTGGCACAAACAGTCACCAGTCCGAAAATGCCGTGCAGTGTCTGGAAGTGGGCCTTTCCGAGCCGTATCTTGTTCAGGAAGATGCATACGGATGCGATGCTAATCAGAATGCCTGCCACCGCCTGTAGCACCCAATGGATGTATACTCTCGTCCGGTGGGTGCATCGATGGGTGAAGTAGTTTGTTCCTGACATCGTTAGCACCGCTTGGGACATCAGAATCAGGTACTGTGGAGAGGGAAGACCGTGAGAACGTGACCGTTCACCGTGAGAACTCGAACCGAAGCACCATACGTTGCAGACTTCTGTCTTACCGCAATCACCATGAAGGAGGGATGCCAGGAAAACAGGACCATCGCTTTGTTGAAACAGTGATACGTGATAAAACCGGCCACGGCAAACATTAACCCATTCGCCAACACGTTCAGCAGGGCCAGCTTCCTGCTAAACCGAGGTGATCCTGCCGCTCGATCGCTCGCACCATTTCGTTTGTTACGATCCATTTCGGGGTCGTCCGCCTCTGATCCCGCGCCCTGTTCGTCACGGTACTCTGCGAACAGTTCTTCCTGCTCCGCGCTGCTTACCCTCCTTTCACCGGCCCCCATTCCAGCAGCGGTTTTGCCGTTCTGATAACCGCCGTTTCCAACAGCCCTTATCTCACCTGCCGTACCTTGCGCGATGGATTTGGCCTCCTCCTCCCGATCCACAACGCCCCGTTCTCGATCATCAGCTGGCAAAATTGCAAAATCACAAAATGCAAAACAATAGAAAGCAAAACAAAGCACAAAAAATGGTTTACACAACTCGGTTCATTTCTAGGACGAACGGCGGAAAATGCTGCTTACCAGATGATCCTGCAACGGCGATCAGGCGATCGTAAGGAACGGATGAGGAAGTTTCACCTTCTTTCCCACCTTCTTTTCCCATTCTACGCAACGCTGGAGCTCTTCGCTACCGAATTCTGACCGATCGGAACGGTGGTCAACGGAACAATTCGCACAATCATCTCACTCGACAATTATCACGCCAGCCCTGAAGTGCGCCACCGACGTTTTTGCTGGGAATGCGGGATCAAGGAAAAAGTGTCGTAACACACGATTGCCTCCCCCCACACCATGCTTATCTCCTGTGAGCCGGCAAGTACGCGGTTACTGCGCGAACGGTTGGTTGCCAATCATCGCACCGCCCGCAGAAACCCTCTCAATTCCTTAATTTCTAATTAAGTGTCTATCATTGCTTTTAAGTGGAGTAAAAAAATCACAAATTGTAGTTTAGATTATCAATTCTACGATAGGGCGTGATTAAAAAGAGCGCGGATCATCGGATCGCGTGCCTATTCCTCTTGCAACGGCGCGGAAATGCGGGTTGAAGAGGAAAACTTTTTGCTCTTAACAAAACATCCCGCACAGTTTGGCGCATTAATCAGCAATCGCGCAATAAATTGGTCTACCCACGAAATCCGCAAAACAGCCACAGGATTGCCGGTAAAAGGATTTCAGGTTTCTTTAATTTTTATTTGAATTTTACCACCCGCCATGGTGGTGCAACGGTTGGCATAGCGACTATGCGGTTCCCCGTTTCAAGCGAAAGTTCGACTACAACCCTGCTGCAAAAGGCGCGCGTACCGCCGAAGCCAGCCATCATCGAGAGATAAGAACGCCGAGCAGAATTGGTTTTCCGCGAAAAGGGTTAGCTTTGCCTTGATTTCTCCTCAAACTTTAACCGTGATCTGAAAATGACTGGAAATAGTAAGTATCTTTGACTAATGTGTTTTAAATTGCTTCCATACTTTATCATCCCTAATCTTTCGCTAGAAACGAAATCGTCTCGTGCCGGACTAACGTTTAGCGTCGGTCGGACGCATTCCTACATGCGCCGAGGAAACTACGCCGAGCGTATAGGCGCCGGATCATCCGTTTACATGACCGCGGTCCTAGAGTATCTGGTGGCCGAAGTAGTAGAACTGGCGGGAAATGCTGCCCGCGATAATCGCAAGACGCGCATCACCCCGCGGCATCTTCTGCTAGCCGTGCGCAACGACGAGGAGTTGAGCTCGTTGATGAAGGACATCACGTTTGCGGAAGGCGGTGTGTTACCCAACATAAACGCGATGCTGTTGCCGCGTAAAACGGGTGCAGCCTCGAAATCCGCGGCATCTGCCAATGCTCAGAGTCAGGAATATTAGAAGAAAGTGGCGGACGCAGTTCTCCGTTCTTTTTTAATCTAGAGTAACGTACGCGGCCGGATCTAATTTGGCCCGAACTGTTGAGGTGGTGGCGACGGCTTAAGCATCTAGAGAACGCCCGGTGTGTAAGATCTGAAGAATATTTTTTTATCATTGTTATCTTGTGAGCGAAAGCAGCCGAATCGGTGGTTGTGGAGGTGGACATTCCCAATCAAAACAGTAGTTTGTATCGTGCCATCGAGTTTTGTAAAATCGGCTTTTAATAAAGTATTATTGCAGTCTTTTTGTACGAAATAATTTTCTCTTTACTTTCTGGCGGTGGTGCGTCAAGGGTTATTGAACCCAGCTGTCATAGGCGTATCTGTGTTTGTTTGTGCGCACCGGCAAAACCGTTTTCGATCCAAGTACACCGTTGCGAAGCTGGAAAGATCCTGCCTTGAAAATGATCCGACCGGAGGTCGTAAAGCAACTGGTCTGCCCCTCGATGGGCCTGGCCACATCGTGGACCATTATGCGCAAGAGCGTGCCTTGTGGGAGTTTGCAAGAGGTTAGAGCGAGCTTCCGGCGGGAGCTGTGGCCATTTGCAAAGGGTAAGATTGTCAAGAGCGACACCAAAGCGAAAATCCTCCGGGAGCAGGGTAACACGGCGTACAAAAATGCCCCCAACGATCCGGCCAACGCTCTGCAGTTGTACAATCAGGCCATCTGTATGGCGGAAGATGATTCGGAGGAACTGGGACTTTGCTACGCTAACCGATCCGCCGTCTACTTTAATCAGAAACTCTACCGCGAGTCTTTGCAAAACATCGAACTGGCACGACGGTACCACTACCCTGAGCATCTGCGCCACAAGCTAACCGAGCGAGAGGAACGCTGTCGGAAGGCTTTACAAAAGGCTGGTGAGAAAGAGTCGCCGGAAGTTGCCCCAGGAATGCGCGCTAGCCACTGTTCGCTGAAACCGTGCCTTGAGATGAGCGCGGACAGGTGCAGCATTCGCACGAGTCGCGATTTAAGCGTCGGAGAGAAGGTGCTTCTCGAACGGCCATTCGTGCTGGTGCTGGAAGCGGAAGTGGCTTACGCCCGATGCGATTACTGTGGCGCATGCAACGAGCACAACCTACGCCCCTGCAAACACTGTACCGCCGTCATGTACTGCTCGGAGGAATGCCAAGAGCAGGCCCTGCAACGGTACCATCAGTTCGAATGCGAAATTATCGATGATTTACAGCTGCTGTACCGCGGACCAAAGGTAACGCGTGTATTCCAGGTGGCACTTCGACTGTTTTGGCTCGGTATTTTGCTGTACCTAGAAGCACCGGAACAGTTCGTGGAGCGGCTCGAAACTCCGGAGGAACTCGCCAAGTTTCGGGATCCTTTCGCACTGGAACCATCGGACTATTTGCTGCATCTTTTGGTCAGCTTTTCCGAGGAGGAGCACGGTGAAGCAATGACGGACGAGTGTGTAACCCAGTTCCTCACTATCCTAACGTACGTGGTGGCTGTTGAGGAAAATGAATCCTTGTCGCAACGGTTGGAGGGGTTGCCGGGAACGGAAAAGCTCCATCAATTGCTCTATCAACTGATCTATCATTCGTGCATGCTGGCTGACCACAACCTACCGGATGCGACGGGTTACTATCCGTTTACGCATCTGCTTAGCCATTCGTGTGCACCGAATAGCGAACGCATCAAGCACGATCTACAAACCATCGTCGTGGTGAAACGCCCGATCGCAAAACACCAACCAATAACCATAGCTTACAGGTACGTCGATCCTGTCCTTGCTGGGGAGTAAGGAACATTCACATGATTCCTTTCTCTGCTTACAGCGACCAGCTAACGACTGAGCGTATGATCAAATCGAAACGCCAGGAAACGTGCAGGAAGGACCACCGCATCAAAGAGTGCGCCTGCGAAGGTTGCCAGGGGGACTATCCCGTGCTGGAGAAGATCGAGAAGGATGAAACGCTCGAGGCCGAACTGCAAACGATACGTGATTTCACATCTGACGAGCAAACAAAGGCCGGTTTGGCTGATTTCCTGCAACGGCACGATGGGGTCTTCCCGAAGCGAGAGCTATACGAAGCGTGGACACTGTATCGACCATTTGTTACGGATGATTTGTAACGTGCTAACGAGAACACTTGCTGCCATAAGATCGAAAAGATTAATTAAATTACCTTTATTTGTGAGAACGCAAGGGAGGAGGAGAAGGACGTTGTGTTCGCTCCGTTTAACTCTATTTGTCCTTACGGTCGGCATTCAACGAGTTGACGATGCGGTTCACTTCGTTGGCCACCAGATCGTCCAGCACGACCCCGTTGACGTCGATGAAATTGGCGACCGATTTGATGACCGTTGCCTCCCGGATACCGCGCGTATCCTTCAGCTGCACGGTCAGCTCGTACTTGTCGTCGTACTTCTTCATATCCGAGCTGGCTTGCCATCGCTTCACGTTGCCACTGGAGTCCTTCTGGTTGCTCACGACAAAGATGCCCTTCTCGACGTACGTGGTGTACACGGTCAGCACACCCATCAGCAGGAAGTAGCAGCAAACGCACACGATCAGGATGGGCTTGGAGGTCGGGAAGGAATACTGATAATCGTAACCGAGGGCAACGAGCGCGATTATGACCGCTAGCGCACAGATAAACAGCCGCCCGTCGATGATGGAAAAGTGCTCCTTCATGTTGCTATGGTTCATCAGCGCACTCTTCACCGAATCGTCCAGGGCATGCTTCACGGCGGTTCCGTCCCATTTGTTAATCTGCACCACCTGTTTTTCCGAACAAACCGGTCATTAAGAAAAACTTGTGACGTGTCGTTGCGGCTGCGGTTCTGGAGCCGGGCCCCCAAACACTCACCTCTTCGTCCTTGGCTGGTGCCGCATCACCTTCCGCTTTCTTGGATTTCGTCATTTTGGCTTGTTTTCAAAAAACTCCGGACGTGGCCACCGTGGGAAACTCCGCTCCAAGGATTCTCTATTTTCCGGAGCCGCGAAGATGTGTGGATGCTGGACGAGTTAACGACTTATCTATCGAAGGATTTATCGATTGAGCGTCAAAAGAGCATTCGACTTGGGAGCTCGATTTATTCGACAACACAGTGCGTGGTAAAAGATTGGGAACATTTAAAATTAGTTAACTAAAATAAATTAAATTACTATACTCAAGCCTTAGAACGAGTAAATGGATGGTACCTTTCGGCCGTACCCGGTCGCAGAAAAGAGTTTTCACTAAATTCACAAACAATAGTTGAAAATATGAGTTAGTCTGATTTATTGAAGTAACTATTTTGTAAAGAAAACTAAAACGATATCATTGCAAAATTACTTCTTGTATATCACGAATTAAGTAAATTTGCAAGTTTCATAATTTAATGATCATAGCATGTCCTTTTTTGTGTCAGTCATTGTAGCACCGTTGTGTTCGCGCGATGCACGCCGGTTTTTTTCACAGAAAATCATGAGAGTTCGACGCGAACGGTCGTACCTTGCGAGAGAAAACCTTCCCCAACGGAAACACACAGCAATAGGACCGGCGTTTCGCGAAGTCCGAGACCACGCTTTCCGAGTGTAGTGTTCGCAGTTTCCGGAAAGCACAATCAACGCGTGCAAGCATATAGTAGGCAGTGCGTTTCGGCCACTAGTCAGCCAGTGATAATCAGAGTGTGTACTTTAATCGGGAGTGTTTGAAAATATCCACCCAGAAACGTGTGCGGGTTCGAGGTTGCCAGCGTCCGTACCGGTCGCCGGTGTCAGTCATTATTTTCAAACTGTTCCACAAATCCACTATCTAACTAGTTTACTACGCGCCCCAACTCGGGCAGGAGAAATTCAAACAAACCGCAGTGCAATTTTGGCACTAATTAGAGAAAAGCCTGCTGCGAATTGGGCGGCCGAAGGTGTATGAATCGCAATGAAATGGATTTAAATTAGGGGAAAAGCGGAAAACTGTGCCATTCGATCGTAGTTATGCATATATCGATAAAAGAGTGTGAAGCATATCGACCACGTCAGTGGATGCTGCTGGGAAAGTGAAATCGATTGTGTAAAAAACCCACGGCTAGTGAGTTTCTAGTGGCACACAGTCTAGTGTAGTGTAAATAAACCTAAATTTGGGCAAAACAGAGAAAAGTGCAGCGCAGCGGTAGTGCCGGTAAAGGCCTACACATTGGCCCACAGATTTCTCTGCCTTTCCTTTCGCGGCACCAACAAAAAAACAAAACACTTTTTCTATCACTCGCTGATACGATCAAGGTAAGGCAAATCCGGACGCGTAACAACGGGCGCGCTTGGAAGTGAATTCCTCCGTTTCGCACTAACAGATTACCGGTCGATGATTTCACCTTATCTTTTTTGCGGAAGGAATTATCGGCCGATGGACCGGTTGAAGAGCCGCGTTCTTGAAGCCACTCGTTATCGAGAATAGTTCCCAGCACATCATTGATGAGAGCGCATTCAATAGCCCAATGGCCAGTCGCCAAGGGTTGCAATCACACTCGCTATCGTCGTCAATGAACTTCGCGAAATGCTACTCACCGCGCCGCCCTGTAGAATGCTCTTCTTTTCAAGTACTGGCGACCGACACGTTGGAGGTGTCACTGTTCAAAAGAACAATTAAAATGTTCTTATTTACGACTGACATCGGTTCATATAAAACCGCTGTTTTGTTACAAGCAACCACCACCACCCACCTTCACGGGAACGTGTGGCCTGGGTTATGGCGTCTGCCGAAATGGGGCAACAGTCTTTTATTCGTCATTTACCTCTTTTATCGCAATATTTTCGCTGACAGCCATAAATCTATGGTGAGCTGAAGAAGCTGTGCCCGATCGCCATCGTCGGCACTGGGCACAATTTATTTCCCATGAGCATGATTCGGACGTACGAAAGGTTGCGATATAATGGGTATGAAGTGATAAGTTATTGGTTCCATCGATGCCAGATGTTTGATTTTCAAGTTGCTTCCCAGATGTTTTGCCATAATCTTAGGAGGCAGGTCAACGGACACTACACTCGTTCGGTCGTCTACCGGCAGGCTACCGCAACAGAAAGTCGCACACGCACGGCTGACTATGACATAGTAAGCTGCGATTTTCGCAAATTTTGAGCAACTGTAGCTCGAGAGTGTCCCGCCGAGAAAAGCGCAACGAAAAAAGAGAGCAATTACCGTCTTGATTGGCGTGATTTATCGGAATCATTGCCGTCTTATCTCGAAGCAACCGAACTCTGGCGCAGCGGTAGGTCTCGCACATTGTTGACGAAATTCAACTTCACTCTCTTTTCCCTTTCGCCAAATTTTTAGCGGGTTGGTTTCAATTTCTACGCCGCGGCGTACTGCGTTGCAATTCGTCGACTACTGCGAGCGAGAGACAGATTGACGGACGACAGACTGCCACTGGC
>NC_064878.1:28306595-28329095 GCF_943734665.1 Anopheles aquasalis | reverse complement strand
GCAATTAATTCCAACACTAATGAGCTGCAGGGAACGGGCTTATCACGCTCGTAAATGAGATTTTCTTTCTCGGAATAGTAACTCGGACGATGAGTCTGAAGGATGACGTAGTTGGCGTTGCTTCAAGTACGCACTTGTATCCTTTATTAGTATCCTTCGTTAGTGAGTCCCTTTACCATTCCGAACGGCGATGTATGTCCAGTTAACTAGCAGTTCTCTACGAACCGCTGTCATTAACCAGTCTAATGGTCAGTTCCGGTCGATGTTGGAAAAAGAAACTTCTATTCCACGTGCGTCGATCGTCATCCGACTGTCGATTGCCGATGCTGGTGACGAATGTTCAGCGAATGACCATCCAACAGAGTGCCTTAGCGTTAGCGCTCTGGCAGCCAAATGGGAAAAACACACGGCACCGTCATACTTCTCCTGCATGGTGGCGATGCACGAACTTTATGTGGTTGATCCGCCGACGACCGAGCAACCGACCGACCGTGGGAGTAGCGCATGGAAATGTCCCCCAAAAACACCTGTTGGCATACGTTTTCCGAGAGTGTCCTCTACCTCCTCCTCCTCCCCGCTCTCAAGGATCAAGTGAGAAATGATGAACAGTTCTCCGAGTGGGACGCGGGCTGCCGAGCTGCCGAGCTCATCGTCACGCCGAGGGTGTTTTCGTTGACAGTATTTACATTTCGCTTATTTTGATTTGGCTTTTCCCGCACAAAACACACGCGCATGGGCTCACGGGCAGCTGGAGCGCATAAGATAGGCGATTTTATGTGCCATCTTGTGCCTTGAGTTAGCCAACGACACCTGTTTCGCTTTCACTTTGAGCTCTCATCCTGCATCATCGCATCCACATCCATTTGTCATGTTTTTCTACGTAAATGAATTTCAATCCAACACTTTTTTTCATACGCGACGCAGCAGCAAACGTGTTGTAGCAAGTGCAAGCGCTTCGATTAATCGGTGTTCGATCATCGTGCGATCGCTGCGAAATTTTAATGATCCCACTAGAAAATCATCACCCATCGGCGTCATTGCGGTTAGCGTCGCTATTGCCGAGCTACACAGACAGACCGACACACCGGCGGGGGGCGGTCTAAGTGGCTAAGTGGCCAAGGGGTTTCCTTGAAGAACCTCGATCGTTGCTCGATGCTGATCGGTGCTCGGTCGGTGGTGAGAAGTGTGAAGCAGAGTGCCAGTTAACGGTTGCTAATCGTGCTTCCCCCAAGCTTCCCCCCAAGTATAAATAAACAAATGTTAACAAACGCATCGCTTTTCGGACGCATTGACGTTGGTTTGGGCCATCGATGTGTTCCGCCATCCGATCCGTCGAGGTAAGGAGCTCCAGAATCCACTTGTGTGATGCTCTTGTGCGTGCGAGCGAGTACTTGAACCCGTTCGTTCCCCCCCTGAGGTTGGCCCAGTGGTGTGTAATTGGTGTGGCCAAAACCGATTCCATCCAGATGATATTACATAACGATTTGGCGCTCTCGAAGCGGGAATTGATTCGCGTGAAAAAAAAAAACTACAAGTGAACAACTCTGGTCCGGCCCGGTGACTAATCGGTTGGAAACATGCTGAATTATACGCTACCGATTACGCCTTCTGTTTGTTCAAAGTGTTCTCCGAGGAGTTCCGCGAAGGAACCATAGCCTGGGCACGTTACGCGAGAACTTGGCGGCTTTTCACGGTTCAATCGACATTGAGAGCGTCCGTAGTGTTACGTAGTCCAGTTCTGTCGTTCACTGTCCACGGTCCATACTCGTCCGATGGATTGGAATGGATTTTCCTGGCGTGTTTTCCCTGCAATTCACATTGCTGACGACGACGACGACAACTTGCAGGAAACTCCCGGATGTTTGCTTGTAGTAGCGGTGGCGTGTAGCGGGCACGTGATATATGGCCGGGACTAGTACGGGCCAGCCGACAGCCAGCCAGCCAGCCAGCCGGCGTCTGACTATTTATGTCCACTTTCGGTCGACGATGGGACGTGTTGTTCCTGTTGTTCTTCTTTTGCACAGTTCATCGTGCGGCGTCGTTATGCTAATTCGGGCTGTCATTTATTTGCGGTTATTGTTTCACACAGGAGCAGGAGCAGGAGCAGGAGCAGGAAGTGGCCAGCGAAGGGGAAGGTTCTGTTTGCTCATTTAGTGATTAGCTTAAACGGATCCGTTTCTGCGTGCTCGGCGTCGCCACTCCTGTTTGTCCTATGCGTTGCGACCAGAACCACGGACACGGACTGTGGGTCAATCGAGAATGGCGATCTGTTTGAAAATGGAAAATGGAAATAGAACGGTGCATGGTTGTGATGACGTAGCAGCGGAATCGTACAAAAGAACTAGACGACTCCCTAGACACACACGGGCTCTGGTGTGCTAGCTAGACCTAGGTCGTTGACTTGATCGGGAAGCGAGCTGCAGGTTCCTCTGTCGCATGTCGCAGCCGACTAGTGGACGAGTGAATTATGATGGCAGCTCACGGCGGTACTCGCGAGTCACGAGGATGCAAATGAAACACTTTATTGCACTCGCGAGCCATTATTGCAGTGCGCCACAATTGTGGATGACACAATATGCTTGCGACACGCAACAGTGACGCCATAATTGCAGCCCAGCTCAAGAATGAACACAATATCCGCTTCTAATTATAAGAGCGATCCCGGTTTTAACCTTTCCGAGTGTATTCGGAGCGTATCCTTGAGTATCCTTCGAGGGAAGTCGGGCCGTTTTTTAGTCCGATAAAATATAGCTTCAGATTCATGTTACTGGTAAAATAAAAAGAAAACGGGAATTTAAATACCAGCCCACCACCGGTACGGAGGCCATTAGGCTGGACGTTAAGCGAACCTACCGAGAACTGCCAGGCCCCCCCCCCCTGCCCCAGCTCCTTAATTGAGCTGGGCGCAATCATTTGTTGCCACCAGGTCACCTGCTCTGCGGGCGGTTCACCTTTCCACGAAGTCCTTTTCGTCCTGCCCATTTTGCGTAGCATGAAATTAGGACAGGTTCGTCCCATGGAGCTGCTTTGTAAACATTCGCAACGAGGAAGGGCAGAGGACGCTGGGACGCATGATTGCCGAAAAATTGTCCTCATCATTTCCGGCACAAGGGGCCCCTTGATTATCCACGGACATTGTCATCCGGAGGAAGGCAAGCGTCTCAAATAACACACAGCCGGCTGGTTGGTTGGCTAGCTGGAAGCGTGTGCTATGGACTGCTGCGGACTTATTGGCAAATTCACGACCCGGTAGCAACCATCCATCAACCGGATCCGCTTCCGCATTGTCATGATTGTGGTGTGGTGCTGCTGACGAACGATGGGGGCGATGTCTGGTGGCCCACTTTACCGTGGCCCCCTCCGGGGCCCACCTTGATGTTCTTCGCTGGGAACAAACATGTGCTCGCAACAAAGGGAACAACGTTAATGGACGCACTCGGATTGAACGTCGATCGGATTGAATGCTACCTACAGCACTGTCAGAACCAGCTGCCATCGAGTTCTCTACAACAACGCATCAAGCGTTGAATTTCCAATTTGGTCTGCATGCAATCGTAGATCAACGCTAACTTTGCAATCATTATTGTCAATATTGTTTGCTGTGCACACTAGATAGGACACTGGAGTGCTTTTTGCGGGAGCCTGAACGGCGCCTCCATTGACGTAGTAAACAGATCAATCAAAGCAAGCTCCCACACGTACAGACGTGTGCAGCAATGACGCCTCACCATCAAGTCAGACGCGTGTTTTAAAAGAAGTTTGTTAGTTCCGTGCTCCGTACTGTCCGCCATTTCGTGGCGTGGTGTAAAACGTGTAATGGATGTTCGTGCCGGTATGCCATAATGTGAGATAAAGGTTTTTGTTGATTTGGAAGGAAATGGTGCCGCACAAAATCCACACCGATGCCGATTATATTTCATCAACTTTATCATCCCGGGGGCGGCGGGGTCCGTACGGTGATTTCTGGTGATGAAGCCAGATAATAAACCTTCCGTTCCCCTCACTACTGACGGCTACGAACTACGCTACGGATGTAGCCGGGGGATTGGACAAGGTCCAATCGAGGCGTGCCGGGCAGATGGCCCCGTGTGCATTGCCTTTTCCCCGGGCGCGCGCGCGCGCGCGTATGCAGTTGGACAGCATTTATCATTCGCCTTCAGTCTGCTGACGCGCAGTTTCTCCATCTTTTCCATCCATGTACTCTGCCGCAGTCTGCCATATTAATAGACATTTTGTCACTAATCTTTCACGAAGCATCATCCTTTCGGAGTGACTCGTTAACACTCTTCTATCACTGAGGGAAGGAACGGGGGGTCTGTTGCCCCGTTTGCTGTTTGATCGAGTGTAACACACACTCGCCTGTCAGCTTCGGAACCAGTTCAGAACCAACTGCACGGATCCGTCGGCCCCCGGGATGGGGCTTAATCCTTGCTCGCGTTAACCCACTTCGCACGGCTTAACTTTATGTCCCGGCGCGCCTCTTTTTCCGACTTTATTATCGCTGTGTACCGGGCATAAAGTTGTCAAATCCCTTCGGTGGATCATGCCCAACATCTCGTCTCCCTGCCCGGTGGCCGTCCACTGCCTGCATCTGTCTGGTGAAGTGAAATTTGTACTCAAACAATCCTAAAAACACGTTACACCTAGCCTATTAGAATGGATACGATCGTGTCCGCGGTGTGTTGCGGATGGGATGTTGTTTGAGCAAACATTAGATAATTTTATTTACTTTCACGCGACCATGACCACACCGACCGATCCGCACACAAATACTCTACGAGTTGGCTTGCATAGTGAGCCATCGTAGTAATAATATCATAATCATCATCATCATCATCATCGTAATCCTGGGGTGCAAACAACAACTTGTAGAATCGCTGTCGCTGAATGGTGAATCCCAGTGCGAGTGCCAGCTTTGGGTTGCAACTACTGGCGCCTCCACCACTATACCGGCCGGTGCGTTCCATCCGCTGGCCAGCCTAAACGAATTAACATTTCATCTCACCTGCCACATCGAAAACGGCCAGCCACAACCGAATGGCACCAGGAATTGCGCCTGGCATGTTGTGGGAATGTTATTTGCATTCCCATTCCACAGGCGCACAAAAAGGAAGGCACCACGCCACAACACTGTACCGCGCGGTTTGACATTAAAACATTTAATTCATTTTAATACTCCCGTCGAAACAAATCGTAAAACCATGTTTCGACAACGATGAAGACGATGTCGTCGTTGTCGTGGTTGTCGTCTGTTGACGACTTGGGCTACTTGGTGTGGGTACACTAGGGGCGGAAGTGCTGTGTACCTTTGGCAGTGATTGATTTAGTTTTAGGTGACAATGTCGCCGGCTCCGCATGTCACAGCGGGTCTGCACACACCATCACCACAAGAAGTATCCAATTTTAAATTACTCCCCCATTAAATTGGGCAACGATTGGCTGTTTCCGAGGGTGCAATCTATCACACCCTCCCTGGGGGGGAGGAGGGTGGATCTCTATATTTTCGCCCAATTGTTGTGCTGTGCGGATTCTTGAGTTTCGAGGACGAGCGTGCCACATTGCGACGTAGCGGCATAACGCCTCCGCTATCCACACCCAGTGGCCAGCCAGAACAATGGACCGATGGCAGGCAGCTGCAAAGCAAAGCAACGGGCCCCAGCAGCTCCCGGAGTGGACCGAGCACTGATTATTTACTCGGGCCGATTTCGCACTCGCGTGTTTTCTCGCTACCGTTCTTTTTTTTTCTGTGCGGATGATGCGTCTTTGAAGACGGATTTTTTTTTCTTTCAATAAAAGATGCCTTATGGTTGTGTTGGGTTGGGAGCATAACGACCCTGACGGTGGTCACGTCGTAGCCACGTTGGCTTTGAAGTGAAGTCCAATGATTATCGAGGGAGGCGGCCACCGTGCATGCTACACGGTGGCCGCCTTCTCCGTGTATCTTTTTGAGATAGCAACCACCTCGTTCGTTCGTTCGTTTCGCTTTTGGCCTGTTTGTTATGATCAGCAACAGTGAGAATGGTCGCCGGGGCACAGGTTGTGGCAGGTTGACATACCGCCCGAAAACAAAGCTGAAACCGCTGGCGCCCTCCCACCCCGCCCGGTAGCCAACCAGCTTTAAGTAGGATTAATAACTGTCTTCGAAATTGCCCGCATTTCTGCTTAATCTTCGAGGGCGTTGGACGGAGCGGAAGAAGGTGGAACGGTTTGGTGCCGCCTCTATCAGCGCCGTGCGGAGCGTTCGTTTGATGTTGGCTGTAGCTGGTTGCTTAAAGGTGTTCTGTGCGCTCTCTGGAAGTTTTGTTTGTACTTTAATTAACTTTTCGGTGAACTTAGGAGCAGTTCAGTTCGTGTAGGGGTACATTTAGTGTAATTGATTGGCTGTATAATAGGATCACGAATGAAGGGGACGCGTGCAGAAGTGTTTTCTTCTGGACGGATACTTATCAGGTGCTACAGCCGATGGACGGGTTTACCCTTTTTTTTTAAAGATGAACTCTCCATTCTTCAAGAGCGAAGACTTTACGGGGTGGGACAGATGGCTGGTTAAACGATTCTGATTACTAGTACTATAAATGGTTACTTTGTTAGTTTAAGCAAGACTCTCCTTTTCGTATGTCCCTGAGGTCCCCTTTATACCCTACCCGATGGCTACTATGATCACCCTTGTCAAGGTGAAAAGATATTGAAATTTCATTCTATCGATCGCAGCATCCTTCTTTATACGTCTGCCATCGCCATACGGCAAACCTCCATCCGGTGTGCTTGCTCGAGCGCTGCCTCCTAGGATCTCGTTTGCCAGCAGCAAACCAATCACTCGACGAAGATGATGATGATGATGATGCTGGTGACGAAGGCGGGGGAAGAGTCCACTTTGGAAGCCGGGAAAACTAATTAAAAGAAGGCTTGTTGTGAAATAATGGGAAAATTTGATTTCGATTCCCGACCTCGGGACCACTACTACCTCCCCGTGGTACAATTATGTCAGTTTTTGCCGTGCTGGCGGATGAACCGATCCTGTTGCATCTACGTTGACTCGCGGTATCGATACCCTGGAAGGAGGGTGTGTTTGGGGAGATAAATGGACTTCATCACCATTTACTCTCTCCCTACTCCCCCCTTTGAAAGGATACGGTTAGAGTAGCTGTTCTCGACGGTGGTTTGATCGATTAATTTCTCACCGATTGCTTGATTGAGACGTGGGCCGCAGACACACAACCGACACAAATACAGAGCACTTTGAGACCCAGACCAGATGTTGACACTTGCCAGTGATGGGTAGGATAATCCAGTGATAAGAGATGGAACCGAAAATAGAATCTGGACAATCCTGAAGGCAATAATCCACTTAATTCCATGCATCCCTCACCGGTGTTGCTATCGTATCCGGCTAACGGGCCGGAAGCATCGTCTTGTCTGAGCCACGGGGTTACAGAACGTTATATTTCTTATCGTTCTCTTATCCAGGAAACTTGTCCGGTGGATTGGGAAGATGTATTTCTGTCCCCAGAAGCCTTGCGCCCACCGGCTTGCTTATCTTACCGGCTGTCTTCACCGGATCAACCTTGACCTATAACCACGATAAGAAAGGTGCACGCCTGGTGGTGCGCTTATTGCCAAGGATTCATTTGATTAGATCGACCGACCGACCGTCCTACGGCTTGGCGTCATCAAACTCAATCAATCGAACGTTGCAATCGGAGGATTCTGTGCAGGAGATTGAACGAACGGGTGCTTTGGCCACTTCCCTTCTGGCGCGTGTATGTCACCACCAGCAGACCGCGAGCGGAAGGGGCCCACTCCACGCTCACTCTCTCTACATATGATTCCATTCTAATTTTAGTCAGTGGTGTGGCGATAGCGGAATGAAACCCAGTGCCGGTGCTGCTGGTGGCCGTTTCCACCACCAAACGGTTCCCAATCAAATGTCGCAGATACGTGGCGTACGGGGAGGTGGCGGTGAGGACGGTCAGAAGCGCACGCGGTTGCAACAACAATAAAAAAAATTGAGAATCGATTTCCGATTCGCGCGAGGCGAGGCGAGTGGCGAGGAAAATATTGATGCCGATTGTTGTTTCCAACTCTCTCAACACACACTCCACATTCGGCCTGCGGGGGGATGGGGTTGCAATGGATAGATCGCACCACCCCCAGGCCAGGGACCAGGTCTTGGCGGAACGCGAGTGGAACGTGCAAACGCGCGCGTCTTCGCGTTGTGCTGTTGTCCGCCAATTCCGGACCAACAACACAACATCAAATGGTAATGGTTTAAATTGGGAACAGAAGAGTGGAGAGAGAGAGAGACAGACAGAAAGAGAGACAGAAAAAGAGGAACGGAACGCTGGAACCGCATGACCCGGGGGTTGCCAAAGTTGTTAGTGCGAAAATAGCGTAAACTGACGCACACCGTGGTTTGGTGTGTGCGCCTCCACCGGCCGGCCGACCGACCGCATGGTAAACATATGTCAAACCACATAACGAACCTCGGTGTCGATCGTTGCGGCGTGGCGGTTGCGGCTTGCGGCGTCGATCGCGTCAGTTGGAGTGTCTCTCAATCACGGTTACTGGAAGGCAAGGCCAATGTCAATGATACGCATTGGTTGATGCCGGGGAATTGACGCGCAAGATCCTGGAGTATGTTTTATGGAAGCTCGCAAATCGATGGGTGTGACGATTGCGAACCCGGAGCGTACACAGAACAATTGACAACCGCATGCTAATGAAATTGTTGTGGATATCGATTCAAACATAACAATTTTACAACAAACACAATAAAACTGGAGTAAAGTAGAAAGGCTAGGAGCGTGGTGGAATGTGCCGTGTTGATGCCTGTGCGCCTCTTATTTGTCACCGTGTGCCGTATATTTATCTGGACAATTCTCGAGCCACCAGATCGCGATTACTGATCGAGATCGATTCGCTGCAGTGCATCGATCACTTCATTAAACGATGGGTACGATGGTGTGTACCGGTGTACGTGTGATGTCCCGCTTCTAGGTGTCTGTTTCTTATGGCATGACCCCCTCGTATGCGCTATGACGTCAATGGCCCCGAAAGGAGTTTCCGCACGGCGTTGAATGAAAATGATGGATGGCTGGATGGATGGGCAGTTCGATTGGAGTTGTGCAACGCCAGTGAAATGGGCCTTTGGCGAGTCCGTCCTCGGAAGAGCGATTGTGCGAAAACACTCACTGGACACTGGACCGGACATGTGGTTTACACGTTTTACCGACATTATAGTGCAGACTGGTGTACTGTGGCGCACTGAGCGTGGCATTTTGCATACTCGCAGCCAACCCCCCCGCGGGGGGGTTTGTCCGGTTGCCAACATAAATGTTGCAGAAAATTTGCTTGCCTTGGTTCGGTGCCAAAAACTATTACATGATACATCACTAATTGATTTACATGCACGCAAACGCCATCCCGGTTCAACCACTAATCGCCTCAAATCAAGGATTCTGCAGCAGCAGCAGCAGCAGCAGCTGTTAAAGGTCTTCCAGTTCCCCGGGATGCTGCTGTAGGGGAAAATGTTGATTAGGACTACGGCCACTGTGATGCTAAACTTAATTAATGCACGTCAAACGCGTCCTTCTCTGGAATAGCGTGGCCTACTGTTCGATAGAGCTCGCTGACGCAAAACCGGTTGGGCTTTTCTTGGTCCAAAATTATGGACCCTTAAGTTCAGAACATCGTGATGACGGTAAAATGGCGGCCGAGGGGCAGGACAAATAATTTTGGCAAATTTTGGCGTTAAGCTGTAGGGAAAGGCAATTTGCCCGGACGGCAGGCTGGCAGGCGACGACCTACAGTGTGTTAATTGGTTTGGCTTAACCGCGCTCGAGCAGGAGCAGGAACAGCAGAACGGTTCCGGATACCGCTCTTTCCGGAACATTACCGACGGCTGGCCATCCGTTAAGCAAAACACTGTCGCGCCGTCTCTCGTGTAACATCTGGTGTGCTTCTGGTGGCCGCGCGATTCGCGCGAGGGATCGGGAGAAGTACTTATCGCAAATTTAAATTGAGCAACGGTCACCTTCCCCCCCCAAAGGAAGCGTCAACATTTGCACACCATCCGCGCTGCTGCAATTCGTAAGTTTGTTGTGGCGCGATGATAATCATATCGGACGGTGACAGTGCAGGCACCGGCCACTGCACCAGCCTCTGCAACAGCTGCATCAGACCTGTCTGATGGGGAAGTTCTATTGCTTTGTTTTGACTTGTTGGTCACCCCCCCTCACCAACAGAGAGAGTGTGTGGCTGTGTGGCGATGTTTTCCTCCCCACGAATTGCGTGGGAGATTATTTTGGCGACGCTTTGCTGCCGCGCGCCGCGTCGCGGTGTGCGTGGTGTCCTTAGAGTGGTCACATCAAAACTGATGATACGATGATCGCGCACCCCGGGGCGAGGGGGACGTGCAGCTGTACGGTGGTGGTTTTGAATGAAGATTTTATTTTTAGAGATCACTCTTTTCACGGACACTGCCGGTGGTGGTGGCGACGGTGGCGACGAAGAGCAAACTGAAAATCCCATTCGCACTCTCAGCGGGCGCAGTGGGGGCCGCTGAACGCAAGATATGATGATGTGTCGGCTGTGCGAGTGGCGAGACGTGATGGGGGCGCAGAAGTGGCGAACGTAAGCAAACGGACCACGCGGCGGATAACACGACCAAATGAGCAATGTGGCAATGAGCGATGAAAGTTAATGTCATGTTTCGCACTTGGCTCGTGCTCTCGAGAAATGCATTCTGCATTTAGCATTTTCTTCGCACACTCCCTCCCATGCATCCCAACCAGGGTCCGACCGATCAACCACTAGTCACAACAAGGCGAATAAGCCAATAAATCGCATTCGAATTCGATTCGACGGCACTATACCTACGGTGGTGTACATTGGGAGCGGCACCAGGGGCTACAGCAACACTTAGGCGATATGGCACGTTCATCGAAGGAAATGAGCAACACTTTTCGTGCGTTTTGGGTTGTTAGAGGTCAGCAGCGAGTTCTGACGTCGAATTAATCCTTCAAAATATTAAGTAACAGAGTGGCAAACGTTCGTTGTACGATTTTTTGGACATTGTTTTCTAATATATTCTTGATTTTCATGTGGATCTAGTAATCTATCAATTGACAGTGGAGACCGACAATCAAAGTAGACACACAAACACTAGTTGCTGATCCAGTGGTTCCGTAACGTCATGTTAGCTGGTACCACACTAGTTCAATTATCTGTTGCATTAGCAGGAGAATCGGTATTTGCATTACTCGTAGGCGTCAACTGGTCCACTGGTAAGGAAATTCGCAGCTATTAAACTCTCGGCGAGCGTGCGTGCGCGTCCGTGTGAAGTGGTTTTCCTTTCGACGCAACGAGCGATCCATCGGGTGCAGTAGCCAGATTCTCACCAACCACGCCAACTATTCTTTTTCGCTTAAGAAAAGAAACCATTTGCGTGCGTGAAGCAGCCGTTTGGTGGTTGAAGTGTGTGAACAGAGCAAAAGACTCGCGTTTCCACGTTTACCACCACCATAATGGATTGGCCAGCATTGGAACGATGGCGTTGCGTGGCGTGTCGAGTGAGTAATCTCTCGGTGGCACAGTTTATGCGGTCCATAAACGCACATGATACGATTGCGCCAACCGAATGGCCGTACCGTGCTCTGTCTTTTCTAACGGACCAGATAGGAAAGGCGGAATCTCGAAAATGCGTTCGGTTTGATGCGGTTTTGAGGGGCGAAAATTGTGCCAACTCATCTGCATACGCCCATCGGTACAGGACGCCCACATCACGTGCGAAAGCAAAGAATCCGAATCCAGCTTGCCCTGTCCATGATCCATCACTGCCGCGGGGGTGGCGCGGGCGGAATCTACGGAATGCCGTTGAGTTTTGGCTAATGAGTTTTTTGAATGGCAAGTGGAATATCGATTACAGAATGCCACAGAGTATGCAAAGGAAAGGGTGCGTTCGGTGGTGAAAAAAAACGCCTACTCATCGCCGTCTGAAAGGTCTTTTTGATCATTTCTTATCGAACGCTTTCAAAACTCGGGACTCGGGACTTCCCTGCGGTAACCGAGGCAACATGTAATCGAGACAACATTGACAACCTCTTCACTTGACGACGCATCATATACCACGATGTCTTGTAGCGACAAGGCGGAGGTTAATGACACATCCGATCCGGATTGTACTACAACCTCGCGGTATCGCGTCAGGAAGAATCGGTCCGCTGTCCGCAAGCTCATGGACGAGTGTAGGAGCAGCTGTTGTCAAATGAAGATTGATTGTTTTCTCGCGGCCAGCCCATTTTGTGCAGCCAACAGCAGTGCTACAACAATGCGAACACACGCGCGTGCCTCACCTTAAGTGAAATGCGATCAGCTCATCAATATAAATTAATCGTTGAGTCAAGTACGAACGCTATAGTGGGGAACAAACGGTTGCGCGATGGATGGATGGGTGCTCGTCAGATTAAGTGAAACAGTTATTGAGTTGTAAAATGTTGTTACCTGTTTTGCTGCTGTTTATCTGACCGACCAAAGGATCAGATCACAGGTTAGATTCTGCTCGGCCACTCTGATGGGAACGGTAGCGCGCTGGATGGATGGATGGATCGATTTTTGATTGATGACCTCAACGGAACCTGCAGGAACCCCGCAGCACCAATTCCTGCACGGCCTCCCGTTTGGTCGCTTGTTTGTGTTGCTTCGTGCCGGGGAAATCGTGGAACCATCATGATCAAAACTCCAAATAACCGATTGTTGCCAACAACTGGTTGGTCACTAGGTTTTTGGGGAGTGCGCTAACGGCCATTGGGCGTTGATCTTAACAAGAGCGCACGTCACTCTCGGCTGTTCCACTGTTGTTGGATGAATGTTTCAAAAATTGTTTCTATTTTTCAACCTTACCGTACAACATTTCGAAACCCGAAATCGTGCCCAATCGAAGAACGCTGCGATTCCTCTCGTTCTCTCTCTCTCTCTCTCCCTCGGAGGGTGATGGTGGATATGTAAAACAGTAGGTCAAGGACCACCACCAGGAGGGAAGAGTGCATGATGATTCATGGTGATTCGACGGATTCGGTGGAAAAAGGGTGTGATATTTTTAGATGCTCTCGTGCGAGAGAGAGAGAGAGAGAAGAAAGTGCCGGTGGTAGGCACCGGGGTCAGAATACGATCCTCCAAGTGCAGAGCCGAGAGTTGCTGTGCCGGTTTCCGATTACCTTGCTGGCGAGAACTAAGCGTGTTAAAGGGCAATTGGCACTTGAGCTGCAAAAGCATCCTTTCCTTTTCCAAGGACCTAATTTTCGGAAGCGCATTTTCCTGCCAGTGACCAAATCTGTAGCACATAGGGAATAACAACCTACGGGAGACATCAGCTCCAGCTCCAGCTCCAGCATCAGTAACCAATTCCAAAACTGCTGCTTACCGTGCTGTAAAATCGACGCTGCGCAAATAGAGGAAAAACACGTGAAAAATACGCAACAACAATCAGCGACGCGAGTAATTCCGCCGCACACGGTGGCCACACTTCGCGTGCTTACTGCCACCGTGCCACAGCTTAATGCTCCTTCCGAGAAGCTCCTTCTCCCGGTGGTCCGCTAGTTCGTTCTGCTCCAGTTAGCATTTCACTTTAACGACTCGCAACGGCGGTTTCGACAAGGCGCGCTTTTCGGTTTTGTCATTTGAGCAATTTTGAAGCGTGAATTAACACACCTCCGGACCGTGCTACCGTGCACACCGGGTCGAGGAACCAACTGTGGAAGGCGGTGGAGGCTGCAGCACGGCGACGACTAAGAGCGCGCAAAATAACCGGAGGAACACCCTTCGGATGCGAAACACCGGGGTGTGTTAGGGCTTCTTTTCTTCAGTAAGTCCGTAGGCCATTTTCATTTAAGCATTTAATTTTGCATTTTCCTTACCACAAGAAAGTAAAGCGGTTGAAGAACACTGACGACCAGCGAGGGCCGCGGGGTCGGTATGATTAAATCTAATTAATATTTTAATGAGCCATTAACATCCATCTTGAGCCACGTGGCGTTTCGTGGGGTTTTCTTGTGTCGCACTAATGTCCAGTCGGTACTGGAGGGTTGCATGACCCGCTCGAGATGTAGAGATCAACAATAAATCTCCCGGACTTATTATTAGCGATCGCGTCGCGTCCCGTCGCGAGAATTATCATAACGAGCAAACGGGTGGATAGATTGAATCGTGGGAATCGTGCTCTGGAAATGTTTGCCCCCTCTTTTTGGGTTCTCCAAACAGCACCACCACTAGCTCCAAACTTCCTGCCATTCTTTTTCGCTTTTCGCTGTTGTTCCGCCTTAGTTCCGATCGGTCAGAGATCGGTTGCGATCGATTAAAAGCCACCGCTCACCACCATTCCCATGAACAGACCAGACCAGAAACCAATGCCACATCCAATCCTAGTCGTCGTTGCTCTCTATGTAGCAACAGCATAGGTGAACCTCTAGAAAGATGCGAACAAAGCGGTGGGGGGGATTAGTTTGGATCTTTTTCCGGCGCTCTTTTCGAATGAAGACATCGGAAGCAAAACGAGGCCTAGGAAATCTTCTCCTTTTCCTCCCTCTTGAGGGCTTTTCACATTGGAGCCGAATCGGTTAATTGGATTTTTCATTTTTCAGTCGAATTTCGGAGTCTTCTGGCACTCTGGTCGTGGCCGCGCTCGCCGCCCGTCGGTAGAAATGGAAGATCACAAAGTGAGCGCGCGAGAGAGAAATTTCTTGCGAGTTATGTTTACATTTACGACGCACCGGCCAGGCGGTCCACGAATGGATGCTGCTGCCGCTGCTGCTGCTGAAGCATGCCACACACATGCGATGCGATCGGATCCGTTCTTCGTAGGAGTTTTAATTAACCTGCAAGGAATCTCATTAGCCGGCTCGTCGGCGACGTCGGCGACGACGACCAGCATCAAATGGCGTCCAGGAGATCAATAATAAACCGTCGCTTTCACAATTTGTTCAAATAAACACTCTACGACGGTGGCTCTGCTATGCACAATGCTTCGCAACACTTTGCACGAAGCGAAAAAGCCTGCTGAGACAGCGCGGCCTGCCTTGTAAGGGTGGCTCTTCATTACACTTTTGGCACCATCGTGCCCCCCTCGAAACGAGATCTCCAGCATCCCATCACCATCGACGCCCTCTGTGATGCGTTGAGTAAATGTTTCACATGCCACAGCACACTCTCCACTCTCTCTCTCTCTCTCCAATCCCATCCCATAGAGCACACCATACCGGGCATCGAAAAATGCTGGATCCCGCACCACCCGGTCACCTTCTGGTGTGTTGTGCTCCACCAAATCCGAATGGGAAAACAGTAATTCACATTGCCCAGTGACACCACGTGCCCTCGGTACGCGAACAGGCGAGGATAGACCAGCGCCCGTTTAACGGATAATTATTGATAATTGATAAGAGCTATTTCTGCTGGTCTTCGGTATGGTGACGCTACTGCTGTTGCCTCCCCCCCCCCCCCTCGCGGGGTGCGATTCCGAGATGCTGCGACGTGATGCACTGGACGTGCAGTGCTTTATCAATTAAAAAGGCAGCCAAGCCTCCCTGGTGAACAGCATCACGGCGAGAGCACTTACCTTAAAAAGTAATTTCAGCTCGCACCCGGTCGTCCGGTCGTCCGGTCGATAACGTCTGGTTAGTGCAGCAGCAGCAGCAGCATCGCAGAACACTCTAGACAAAACGGGGAATCTTGTTACGCGCCCGGTCATTGCCTGCTGCCGTGGTTGCTGCTGCGAAGGAGACAGCGGCCGCTGCAAACATCGAATCGAACATCGAGCCGCTGCTATGTTAATGAAGTCAACTCGAAATGAACTGAACTGATGTTGACCGGAGCCGATCAAAGATTCGGTGCCAAAACAATGGTCCTCCATCATCATCACTTCGTTTTGGCTGATAAACGAACGATGGAAAGTCCATTATCGAACCGCGCCCTCACCATCAGAACAATAACAGTGTCGCGGGGCCTCGGTGGCGTACCATAAAACTGAAGCAGATAACTGGCAACTTGCGGATCCCTCGAAAAAAAACGGCATCATCGAGCTCTGGTGCAATGAGAGAACTGCGTGAACTCCAAGGTGGGGCTAGCTAGGCTAGTGGACCACTTTCACCAAGTACATCTTTGCGAACCGCCGATAAACCGTAGGTCGTGCGATTTTGGCCCAAGGGCAAACCCCGTGTGTGGGCCAAGGGTTTTTGGGCTCAGTGAAACATAACGCCCCGTAGCTCCGTGTATTGTTCATCTTCTCTTCGCATCTCACCGTACGCCAGTGAGCGGTGGGGATGTTGGCAAAAAAAAAAAAACGCGATCCGGAGAAAAACAACATACAAGGCAGCAGCAACATGGTGGTTGCCCCGGGATGTTCGTTTCCTTGGTAACCGTCACCGTCACCGGCAGGGCGCGCGATGGGAAGCCGGTTTTTACCGATGAGCTGGCCGGCTGGCTGGCCCTCCACCATCCCTTGCTCGTCATTAAACACGTCGTCGCCCGGTGGTGGCCGGAAGGGGTACGGAAGACGAAAGACGAAATAAAAAAAAATATATCGAGCGAACCCAGGAGTCAGTCAGATCCACCGAGGGAGAGAGAGAAATGGAGAAGAAGACTTGAGCAAAGTAATCAAGGAAACCGAAAGTGATTGCGCCCGTTGGCTGGCTGGCTGGCGGGCAAAGCAAGTGAAATTCAATCCGTCCATGTCCATCGCAGACACACGCACACACCGAGCAGATTATGTCGATGGAGAGCGAACCAGACAGACAGGCTGGCTGCGAGAAATTTTCCGTTCCCGCTGCTTCATTGACTCATGATTGGCAATGTTTTCGGCAATTCACTCGCCACCTCGCGGCTCAACAATGACCCCACCCTTCATCCTCCCCTCTTACCCTTACTGGGGCCATTTCGAAGTTCGAGAAGACATTGAAATCTCGCCAACGAGATCACACCTTCGTGAGCAAGCGAACGGAACGAACGAGCGAACCAGTGCCGACGGTCGCCGTCGCTTTCTAGTGCGCCCGCGGGAGCAGTAGGCGCGCTGTTCCTGTGCGGCCACTTAATGGCCAAGGGTAACGGGACCCCCTTTCCCGGCACTCACGTAAACGAAAAACAACAAACATAATGATTCATCAAATAAATCAACGGATGGCTGGGCCTTGGAGGGCCGGTTTTTAGACTCGCGCGTACCCCGGAGGCTACGGAACTGACTCTCCGCGCTTCGGGATCGGGATGAAGATAATTACGGTGTTCCCCCCGGCAGCGCGGCGATGGAGGCTCCATCGATCGAAACGAAGTCATACGGGGAAACCGGAATTCACACGTACCAATCACTCGGCCCCGGTTTTTTGGGGACGAAGATGTCCTTTATTTTAGCGACCTGCGGCCCTCCTTCTCCTCCGTCCGTTTGTTGGTTCATTAATAGCTGATCAATCAATAATATCGGATGCTCCATTGTGGCGTTTCTATTTGTTTTCCATTACGGTGGTGGCGCGCAACGTGCGCTCCATAATGTCGATACTCACCGACGGTGACACTCTCTCGCGCTCGCGCCCCCGGGGGGGGGGGGGGGGGGCGGGGATTATTTGAATTTTCATTAAACACATCCTCGCCACCAGCATCCGCCAAGGTCCAAGGCCTCTACTAGCGTAGACAGTGTCACAGCCCTCCTTCTCCTCCTCCTCCTCCATGGGATGGGGTGTTCCAAAAATAAGTTTTCTCTCTTTTCCAAATCCACACACAGAGCAGAGCAGAGCTGTTCGGTGGTTCGCGTCGATCCACCACCGCTTCCTATTGCGGAATCGCTTCCTCTCCCCTCTACCGCGACCCACCGCTTTAGTGTCAACTCCAACACTCTCTGCCTTGTGCGCGTTGTGTGTTTTTCGAATGTTGTTCAGATGCTCATCCGTCCCTTGCAACGTGTCCCTTGCTGCTGTTGTTGCTGCTGTTGCTGCTACAGGCACGTTGTCGCGAAATCCGATGATGAACATTGCCATTTTCCATCGTATTTTTAGCCACCTTTTGGCCAGGCTGGCTGGCTGGCTGGCCCTGGGCGGGAGGATTCTCGTTCTTGTCCAAGCTGTGGGAATGTTTGAAAAGAATTAATTCTATCGCATCATCCCCATTCCTCCTGGAAGGGATTTATACGGTTAATGAAAAGTGTGGACAATCCCGGGACAATCCAGGGCACAATACTTGTCAATCAGTTACAGATTTCGATGACCGTAATCTTGTCTCTTTTGTCGCGTTTCGTTCATTTTGAGGCTATCACACATCCCGTTCACGCATCACTACGAGAGCCAATATGCTGTCAACCCTCGTTATAGACCCACAGCTCAATGAGGATCCTTAGTAGGCACGTGCACGTGGTTGCTGGTTTGTAGTGTCAGCCGTGTGGAGCAAAGTAGGCTAAAAGCTAGCAAATATTGTGGAAGTGACTGTTGACTTCCAATCCAGGGCTGCTCAGTCCTCACATTATTGCACTATTCCGCGCCTGTTGTACACCGCGAGGTCACGAGATTTTGCCAACCGAAACGAAATGCCAGGTGGACAAAATGGAGTAGAAAAAAGTGAAGCAACAGTCTATTCGTGTGCGCTTGTGTGTCCTAATAAACGATTCGCCTTTAGTTTCGAGCGAGCGCTCTACATTTTGTACTTAAAATTGGCAAACCGCTGCTGTTGGACCCCGCCATGTTTGCCATCCAATAAATACCTCGATCCGATCATGGTCCACCATCCATGGTGCGGTGAGCAATTGCCAACCGTAATGGTTATTAAACGCGCGAGGAAGACCTTCGACACCACCGTGCCCGTGCGCGGGTTCAGACAAATCACGGTGCGGACGGTCCGGCGGCCAGTCACCGGCTTGTAAATGGGTGTTGTTTTGCGTAAATGCTCACCACACTCTCTTCGGCTGCGGCCGCGTGACACATGATCATCATTTTAAACAATTCGATCCCCTCCGGGAAGCAACAGCAGCAGTAGCACCAGCAGTCGATGCGCAAGCGAGAGCGACTGGCTCCTGTCGGAAGTGGAAAGAAAGTTGGCGGCAAAGGCTATAGGCGGCAGTTGCATCTTGCAACTCACAATCACAATCCGTAGTGCGCGTTGCATCGCGCGTCGCGGGATGAAAAATGGGCTTTTACTTTTCCTTGCAGCTCCGCGGAATTGCGCGAATCGTCGTCGTCGTCGGCTCGGACCATCTGGCAGCTGTCGGGCGTCGTGTGCATCCTCACGTGCACGACCGGCCAACCGGCCAATCGGCGTACCAATCGTGGTTGGTTGGCGATCGTCGTCGTTGCTACTTCACGGTCAAACCACCAGGCCTGCCGGGGGGGGGGGGGGGGGGGGGGGGGGGGGTGACCGTGGCCCATGCGCCATGAATGATGCATGAGGGGATGCATGGATTCAGCCTGTGTAAACCGTTGGTTGGTTTTGCGGTTTTTCGAACTCCGAAGAAGCAGATACAAGAGCATGCCGACGGTGGCCGGACTGTTGCCAAAAAGGACGGCAGTGTGTAGAGGATGCGTTGAGCGCACTCGAAAGAGTGTGCAGTGTTTTGTGAAATACTTTGAAAACATTAATCCACACACCTGACCTTCAATCGGGAATAAAATCCTTTTCCTTAGATTCCTGAAGGGCTGAACTAAGTAATTCAATTTTTTTAAACATCATTTTGTTACATTTTTCCCTTAATGCCACCAATGAAGGCATTTTATGCTGTAACGGGAGCATAGTAACCTGCGACTTCTCGACGACGACGACGTTGATTTCCCCAGTTACGCTTTAAGCATGTGCGATGCCATAAAGCAATCCTTATCGTGTCGAGACACATATTTTCCTGAGGAATCGTGTGATCAATATCGAATTGATTCATCGCGCATCGCATATCGCATCGTCATTATGCTGCATCCCCTCGTCATCCCTCAACCAATTGCTCACTCACTCACTTTCGAAGTCGAACGAACAACGGGGGGGACAACGCGACACCGTGACATCGGTCCGATCGATCGGCCAGCAACCGACCTGTTGATGAAGCGATTCCCGTGCAAGAGTTCCCGGATCCCCCCCCCCCCCCCCTCATTGCCCGAGGCCACCCGCCGACGGAAGGGAAGCAGAAAAAAAACACGAAAAACCCCTTTACGAACTCCACCGTCGGCGCCGACATTGTCACCGTCCAGCTTCACGCTAAAAACGTTTAGATGCTCATGGATGGAGCAACGGTACCCCCCCCCCCCCCCCCCCCCCCCTGGGTGGCCTTCCTTGTGGTCCTATACTAACGAAATGGAAAACGTTTGTTGCACGCCGCCACCGCCACAGCGACGACGACGACGACAAAACGTGCGTTTGCAGTGCCCGCGTGCGCGTACCGTTTCTTTATCTTCCACCCTTCCGGCGATTTCTCGCATCCAAACAACGCCAACGGTTGATGCGGTTTTGCTGGCCACCGGCTCCGGTACTCTCACTTGCTGCTGCGTCTTGTTTGCCAACCCGCTGGTGGTTGCCGCAGCAGCAGCAGCAGGTTCATTACCAACGTGATAACAACACATTAAAAGCCGTCTTCGATGCGTTTCTTACGTGGCATTCCCTGTAATTCACAAGCGGTGAGAGGGAAATGGGGGAATCCAAGTGTGCCGTGAGAAAGGTGCAAACTGATTTTCTCGCTTTTCCGCTAATCGCAACCCCGCGGGGGGGTTACTTGGATTCAATGAAAGGGCCACATATGATGCGTGCATTTGAAATTAAACAACCTCTTGAGTGTCACTGCTGCTTGTGAGAGGCAGAAAACAAAGTCGTCATAGAAGATAACACGAGCAGAAGGCCCTTGGTCAGCCCCCAAAAGCCCCAACTCGGAAGTAAGACATCTCCTTCTGCTGTTGGCTCATTAATCATCCGCTAGCCAGTGAACGGCTGATTGACCGAATGTTGTTGTTGTTGTTGTCGGTGTCGTCTTGCCATCCCTCAAATTGCCAACCCCAGCTGCCGCGTTCCCGATGGATTGAACGAAAGCGAAAGTTACCCGGCGGCGGTGAAGCGGTTTACAGTTCCCGCTGGAGGCCATTTTTGACACGACAACGTGCATCACCTATATGGCGAGCTGCGTGCGGGCCCCCCTTGCTCTCATATCTTCACGTGCACGTGTTTGTCCGGTCACCTGGCAAAAGAAGGCTTTCTCGTTACTGCTACTACTCCCTCCGGCCGCACCCATCATTATTACCTAACGTGGAGTCTAACCGGCCTGTAAAAAGGGGGGGGGGGGGGAGGGAGGGAGTTACTTAAGGCCGAAGACCGACTGGCTACGAGATAAGAGAGCCAAAGAAGACCGGCCGGTTACACACTGCGTGTGCGAAACCACGTGGTGAAACCGTTGAACACGCAAACGTCCACTGGCGTTGGTTAATTAGACGCTAAACAGCAGTGGTCCCCCGGGGGGTTCGCGGTGCGTCTCGGATGAACGTTGAACGGGGAACGGTACTAGCTTTTGCCGGACGTTTGTTGCCGGAAACGGTGGCTCATTCCGATTGTGCGTAAATTGTTGGCTTGGGATGAGTTAGAACTGCAAGCCGGGGGTTTCATCGTCATCGTTGGCGCCCAAATGTTTAACATTGCCACGCTCTGGTCATTGATTCCCACGTCTGTAATTGACAATTTCAAGGTTATGTTTACAATCACGCTCAATTCATCATGATGCCTCTCCCGCAGCAAACATATGTGCCATTAAATGGTCCTGCCTGCCTGCTGCTGTTGCTATGAGACGCGAGAGTCAAGGGAGAACGGTATCCATTTCTCTTGCACACGCCGGATCCGGCTGATCGGTGACGGATTGCATAAATTCAATCGCATTTCAATTAAAGACCATCCATAGCCCGTGTGCTATGTTGCACGCCCCCGCTGAAACCATTAGCCACCCATCAATCAATCGATTTCGATGTCATCACCCCCGCACACCACCATCCGGACGCTTGCCTCACTCACAGCCCAGGAAAAAAGGCTCACGAAAAAAACACACAAACCATTAACAGCTGTACGGGTTGCCAGTACTCCAGTTTTAATGAGAAATATGTTTTCCTCATAAAATGTTTACAAAGGGCGCACATGGTAAACAGTGCATTTGACTCTGTAGCCTAGCGAAATTGTTTAATTATTAACATATTTATTCATCTACGTCTCGCGTTCCCTTCCGGTAGCAAGCGAGGTCTCTGTTAATTACTTAGCTGCACTGCTGCACAGTGCCGGAGTACATGCTGACAAACGTTTTCCATTTTTAACAACCACCGAAGGCATTTTGTACAACACAAGCGCAATAGTGAAGTGCCAGTGTACTCGGATGAACAGGGGTCGCATCCTTTCTCCATATATTTGCTTTCTGCAAAGGTGCTTGTAGTTTATTTGTCCATCCATTTGACGTAGTAGGCTATCTTAGCTAAAACGCAGCCAAGCTTACTTCTCCATTTTTCCAGAACCTTTGCTTAATGCGACCATTTT
>NC_064878.1:28289095-28299095 GCF_943734665.1 Anopheles aquasalis | reverse complement strand
GCTGTATGCTCTCGTATGGCGTGTATGATCGAGCGAGAGAGGGATATCGCTTGCCTTTTCTCGCATGGGACCGCGGCTTCGGAGACCGTTTCAAACTACTTTAGTTTTTATATGTTTTTCTCTAATAAAAAAAGGAATTTGAATGTAAAATTGTAGCTATTCAAATTGTTAATGATTTAAGTGTGATTTGGTACCAGATAATCGTTGGTTTGGCCTGTAAAAATGCCGTATCAAGCTGCAGAAGTCGACTCAAAATTGTTTTCCAAACTTCCTTTTCCGTACATTTAGGCAAGAATTGTTGAGCCGGATGTTGATTGTTTAGTATTTCTTAAACTTATTTAAACCTGTCATATGTATGAGAAGAATTGTAGAACAATTCCTTCCTCAATCACATGTTTGCCGTGAAGTGGTTTGTAACTCTTTTACCCTCGTTCCGCAAGCTGATAGTAAAGATCTATACTTCTTGTACGAACGATGAGACAAAAGATAATAAAGCACTCCGATTCTACAAAAGTGTAACTCTTTTTTCTAAATTTGCTGAACATTCAGTCGCAGATTAAAATGCTTTGTTAAGGGGTTTTGTTTCCAAGCAAAAGTAATTGGGAAAGAACGATTCTATCGAGTGCACTACAGAAAAACGGTACATTCAATTTTCCCTAATCAACGCACTCTTTACTCTTGGCTTTGCCTTTGAGACCAGCCGGGCTGAAACAAAGGTTGCTTTACAGAATCAAAGAGGAATACGCAAGAGGAACAATAGAGACAAAGTAATGCAATATTAGTAGTCTAACGAAACATCGATAGATGTACCTTAGCGGATAGAAACGGCTCATGAAATACTTCGGAACCAGCGCTGTTAGCCTTTCGATTGCGCTCGGTTGTGTCTCCGTCTGGAGTAACATGCATTAAACGGTTTATAATGCATTTGTAATTAATTACAAACACATTTACTTCCAAAGAATCCCAAAGACGAAAGGTTCTATCATGTAGAAGCGTCCGTTTGAATTTGTTCTCGCTTTTTAATAGTGGTATTTGTGTTTTATATCCTGCCTGCTTGCAGACGATCGTACGTAAAACAGTCGGCAACTGCACTTTGTGCGTACCGTTTTGGGGTTGATATAAACTATTAGATGATATTTCAGAAGGCCAAGGCCAAGATCGCTCGTCGGTTGTATCACCTGATAAGAATATCGTCACCACTGAGCCAAACTTGTGCGGCCCTCGTTGATACAGCGCATGTCCTGTTTCAGAAATCGAGGATTGTTGAAGCCAGGATTGAATGGACGCCAATAAGTAAGATTACCTTTCACATCACAGACAACAGCGTGAGCAACCTAAAAACGTGGCTGCATCTGGATATTCTTAACAAAATTGCAAGTGTTTCCTTACATCCCTTGGTTGCCTTTAGCACTAGCGACATTTAAAACAATTCTGTGACTTGGCGCCGCTATTATGCAATTTGGCACGGACCATTCTTAGTTGAGAAATGCTTTTCACGAGTTCAAAGACTGTTACCAGAAGTAGATACCGTTAGTGCAAAGCACACTGTTGTTGGAAACATTATTCTAAATAGCTCTGCTAAAGTAAACGTGCCGCCTATGAAGGATTAAGCGCAGCTCGGCGATGAATCTTTTGCTAAACGATCCTATTTCACAAACAGATTCAGACCGTATAAAGCGGGATAGATTTGTGCAAGACACTTGATGCGCAATTTTAGGAAACCGAGACAGGAATTTTTACTATAATCATTTGAGTATCATTTGAGTATTTTTACTATAATCAGTTTGAGTGTAACAACGTTTTCCTGCATCCCTAATGGTACTTCTAGTTCTGGCAGCCACCCACGTTTCCGTTGATTATGAGCTACAATCGTTACATGTAATCTTTCAGTGGCCAAGGCGTGCAGCGTGCCTTGCCGTGGTTGAGCCTTGCTGGTGGAGATCGTGCTTTTGATTGATATCATTTACGGTCCTTGAAATGCCATCCATTTGTTTTCAATGCAAGGTGTGACTGCCTTAGCAAAAATGCACTTCAGCTAGTGCACACTTTGCAGTAACAAGGGCAACTTTATGAGCCTCGATTTGCATCCGATCGCGGCTCCGTCGCGGCTACTAAATGCCAGCCTTTCCGCAGCTTTTCCCACTGCCAATTACGCTACTGCTGCGAATAGCAATCGTACCTGATCAGCACGCAGTATCGTTTAACCTTATCATCCTTAGAGCTCGCGCTAAACGGTCCATCCCAACGCGATGGGAAGCATGAAAAACCGCATCTCTATGCGGTGGACACCGTGGAGCGCGAGTTGATGATCGAACAAACATTTGGGAAAAGAGCACAAAGAGCAAAACTATTCATACTGTGTGCACAGCACTCTCCGTTTCGCATATTCTTATTGATATGCATACTTATTGATTTCAAGTTGGTAAAATTGTGCACCGTGTTATTGTGCGTTTAAAGTGCTCCGCCACAAAGTTTGGTTCCGATCGCATCGACGAAATACAACCACATCGGCAGGTAAGTATGGTTCTCTCAATAAATAATCGCCATGCATTAATCGTTCTCTCGAATAATTCCAGCCGCGAAACACCGATCACGACTACCATCACACAGACACCGACCCACGGCCCCACAGCCATGACCGAAGACGAAGTCGTTCCCTCTACAGAATAACAGCTGTAGCACAGAGCGAGGGAAAAAGGAGAAAGGAACACAGAGAGAAAAGAGAAGCGGGAAGAGAGAGAACCGGCCCGGCGGCGGCCGACCATTCTCTTTTTTTTGCTCTCAACCGCAGCCACGAGCCACCACGAGGCTGCTTCCTTTCTTCGAGCAGCTTCAGAAAAAGGTCGCACATTGGTCACAAGAACCTCCAGCCCCTTTGGTGAGAACGAGAAATGCGACCAATGTGCGACCTTTTTCCGAAGCACGTGCTCGGCTCGAATTTTGCTCGATTTTTTTCCCCTGATTTGCTCGAATTATGGTCGATTGGGGAAAGAAGAATTACAATCACAAGAAACGACTAACTGACTAGCACGAGAGTTTGCTACAAGTCTACACTTTTAATCGAACATCTTCAATAGCTCATCATTGGCATCGATGGTGCTGCTGTCGGTTGCTTTAAATTCCTCCTTCTCTAAATTGATTTTTTTCATCAACTTCTCTAAATTGCTTTCCCTATCATCACCGTTTTCTCGCTGAATGACTGCCTCCACGTTCTCACTAGTTGCACTCATTGTATCTTTAATCCGACTAGTTTCGCCGCTGCGCGAGTCTTCGTTCATAACGATTTCATTCAAGGCACTGTGCATGGAGCCGGAATTGGTAGTAGCCCTATCTGAGGTACCGTTCGAACCTGGCTCAGCGACGTTCGTGGGATTGTGCTGGATGTTCAGCTGTTGGACCAGCGTATCAATCTCGTAGCCCGCCGTTACCATATCCGCACTTGAGCTGCTCATGGCCTCGCTTTGTGCCTTCAGGGCGTTTAAATTGGCTGTCTTGGAGTAAATGTTTTCACCTATATTATCGATGTAGTAGTTGTAGAAAAGGTTGTTTTTGGGTTCGATCTCGAACTCGCCGTTCGACTTTTGCAAACCCATGCGTATGAGAATGGAGATTTTGGTGTTGTACGGTTTCAGCCACTTGTACACCTTGCGGTGAACTATGATTTGCTCATCTTCACACAACGGATCCCACAATTCGATAAGTGACTTCTTCACATTGTCGATGAGGATCTGTTTGCGCATCTCCGGAATCAGACGCCCAATCCCGTCCAGATGGCGAAACGAGAGGTCCAGCAGCATTTGGGCACTTTTGTTGGTCAGAAACATCTGCCACTTGAATATCATCACCATCAGATCCCACAGTTTGTCCATCGAATTCACGTCCAGGCGCATCAGCGAGCAACAGGCGATGTCCGTTAGTAGTATCCGCGATTGCTGCACCGTCAGCATGCTTTGCTGGTAAGCGGTCGAAATGTAGTGCAAAAACTTTGGATCCAGCAGCACCTCGGTGATTTCGCGAAGAACTATAAATGGACGGAAAAATACAGCAAATCAGTTATCACGCTTATCTGCCCATTTTCCACGAGGACCCCGCAGCGAGAGAAGAAAGGATAAGGAGCACGCCTGGGAACTTTTCAACTAGTCGAGCAATCGACGAATCGAGCGAATCGATGAAACCGTGTACTACATGGTACAACATGGTACTCCTTGGAAGAACTGAACTGAACTGAGCTCGCGAAAAAACAAAACAAACTGCCGTCACGGACTGTAACAGGATTCCGCCGAATATTTCCGTACAGTGGAACCTTTTTCCGGCTTTTGGAGGACACCATCGACCCTTTTTAGCTACTAAGAAACCGTGGGCAATTGTGGAAATTTGAGGACCCATCGGACAACGCAAGGAACGCGGGAAAGGAAAAGCCGCGCACAGGACCGTGGATAGTGAGTATAGAAAGGGTCACCTCCCGGGCCACCAGAGGGAAGGATCCGGTTGCTAATAGCTTGTTGTGTTTTGTAGCCCCGCACACGGACCACAGAGAATTCGCGAGAAATGTCCGGATTGGAGTCGTACGTGAACCACACCGTGTCCATAATCACGGCCGACGGGCGGAATTTTGTCGGCACGATGAAGGGCTTTGATCAGACGATCAACATCATCCTGGACGAATCGCATGAGCGTGTGTACTCCATGAGCACCGGCATCGAACAGGTCGTCCTCGGACTGCACATTATCCGGGGCGATAACGTGGCCATCATCGGGCTGCTGGACGAGAGCGTGGACAGCAAGCTAGACTTTTCGGCCATCCGCGGCGTGCCACTGGAACCGGTGGTGCACTGATTGTGGCACAACCGGTTCGCGGACGATAGATTTAATGCAGGTTAAAGTTGTACCATACTATGCACCTCTCGTGCATGCAATCGGTAACCGGATTTACCGTTCTTAAGACGAGGAATCGTTACTGGTATCGATTTAGGCATAAGTTTTCCTCTCATCGTGGTTAATAAAAAGTGGCTTTAACACAGAGCCATATCACACTTTTATCGATTGCTCTAGATTCGGCAGGGGCCGCCTGCCAATCAAACCGTGTATTGCCCGGTGCACCTGGAAACGGAAGTCCTGGCACGGTTGCCCACCGGTCTTACCTTGTGCGGATTTATCCAACGGTATGGCCTGTGCCTTCAATCGTTGGTCAATCACATACAGCATTTCGCAGCCCAGGTTCAGGATAATCAGCAGATTCGTGATGGTCATGTTTGGATTCGGACGGCGAACGTGCTCTGCACTAGAAGGAGCTGCACTGTGGCCACGGGTTTCCAGCGGCTCGGTAAACACGCACAGGTGGTACAGGTCAGTTCTAAACTGAAACAAAAGCTGGTGAAGCAGATTTCGCAAAACTATAAAAAGGACGAGCGCATCGGGTGCAGGGATTTGTTTGTTGGCAACCGAAACACCATGGCAACGGTGCGGTGCGAATGCCTTCATCCTCTGCCTGCTTGTGCCGGCCAAATTTTATCGAAATAATTTCTCTTCCTTTATTAGCTTTTATAGGCAATTTTAACGACGAGAACGAAAACGCGATCACCGTTAAATTATAAAAAGTGGGACCAACAGCGACCCATTCGCTTACCCCTCGGTGATCGTCAGCGTATTGGTTAAAAAATCTCCTTTTATGGTGAAAAATGCAAAAGGCCGCCAACTCGTGATTTCTGAGAGTAATTAGTGGTTAAGGATAAGCCTTTGCGATACTAGATAGCCAGAAAAGTAAGCATGTCCGAGCGACTAGAAGAAAAGTTTGGAGCGTGGGAACTTTTTGATGCGCTGTGGAGCAAACTGTGCGCAGAACTTCCCGGAAAAGGGGAAAAGCGCACCGGTAAGATTGATAAGCAGTTGGAAGAGCAGTTGGAACAAGAATGGGACACGGCCTGGGTTAGGGACTCCATGAAGCTGGGCGAGGATACGAAAAGCGAAGAAAAAGCAAATGCCGCTCGCGCGAAGGGCAATTCCTACTTCCATCCCAAAGTGAAGCGCTACATCGAGGCCGTAAAGCAGTACAACGAGAGCCTCTGCTACTCGGAACCGGCATCCGAGGCGAGAGCCATCGCGTACGCCAATCGCTCGGCCGTCTGCTACGATCTCCATCGTTATGAGGAATGCCTCGAGAACATCCGGCTTGCCCGGGTCGCAAATTATCCGGAACGGTTGGCGGATAAACTCGCGAAGCGCGAACAAGCAGCCAAGCAGGCCTTGGCGGATAAGGCTACAGGAGGAGGAGATTCTACCAAACCGCAGCAAATACGCTCGCTAACACTAACGTACGAAGCAAACGGAAAGGTTCCCCAAGTGGCCAACTGTTTGGAGCTCGCAGAAAGCAAACAGTTCGGTCGCTACGTGATAACGAATCGCGATCTAAAAGCCGGCGATATTGTGGCCCATGAGCAGCCGACGCACACCATCCTAGTCGATACCTATCGGCACATGCGGTGCGATTACTGCCTTCAGGAGCGCTTGTACACGCTCTTGCCCTGCGAGGGTTGCACGGTGGCCATGTACTGCTCGGATGAATGCCGGACGCGGGCCCAGCTGACCTATCATCGCTACGAATGTCCGATCATACGCGATATGTGGCGTATTTTCACGAAAATCCCTGTGATGGCATTGCGCACCGTAACCATGGCGATAACATTTTTCGATCACAACCTAGACGAGATGCTGGAGCACCTGGATACGTTGAACGAAGCGACCGTTAATCCGTTTGCGATGGACTGGACGGCGGCCACGAAGCGCGATATCTACAATACCGTGCACGTGTTGGCCACCAATGAGCGTGTGCGCGACTGTAAGGACATGGGGCAACGTATCTTTTTTGCTCTCATCATTCGACAGCTGCTACTAGATCGCACGCCACTCGGGGCCATGTGCACCGGTGATCCGAAAAAGACACAATTACTCTACGACCTTCTGCGGCGCCATCTGCAAACCACCCCTACGAACATGCACTCGCTGTACTACATGAAGTACCAGATAAAACCTAACAATTTCGAACCGGCCATCTTCGCGTCCGCCTGCTTTCCGGTGCTCAGCATGATCAACCATTCGTGCGCACCAAATATGACGCGGGTCACCTTGCCCGATAGAAGCTGCGGAGTGTTGATCATCCGACCGATCGCCAAAGGCGGTCAGCTCTTTGATAATTATGGGTAGGTAGACCGAATTTTGAGAGAGTGGCATTTTACCGTATACTAATTTACTTTGTGTGTGTTCTTCCGCAAAACAGAAACCATCACTGCCTTCAGGATCGTGCAACGAGACGTACGGAGCTGATGCGCCAGTATCGGTTCCAGTGTAACTGTGAGGCATGCAGCAATAATTATGCGATATTACACCGTTTGCCAAGTGTCGATCCAAGGCGATATGGTATGATTGACTCAACAAGAATCTACGACGATCTGGAACGCCACGAGATGAAGCTAGCGGAGGAATGGTACCCACAGCTGCTGAAGTACATAAACCACCTGGGCTACCAGTATCCACGCTATGAACTGAGCAGTGCGCAGGAACTGTTTTTGCGTGCGTTCGAAATTCAGTACAAGGAATCTGAATCCCTAGAAGACTTTGCCTTCTGTAATCCATGAATCTTATGACGTGTAGGTGTTTGATTATAAATGTTCCTTTGGAGTTGAGGTAATTTTGCCTCCGTATGAAGTATTAAACAACGAAAACAACGTATTTATTCACTATCCATGGCAACAACCATAGCGGTTGCAGCGGCACCACAGCTTACTTAGAACTTAAAGATATACTTCTTCCCGACAAACCCCTGGATGTTGAGTGCGTTCGTTACGGCCGATATGTACTCGTCGAAGGCAATCATCTCGTGTGCCGGCGCTTTCAGCGCTCCACGATCGATCAATCCAAACAGTTCGTTAAACATCTCGGCCCGCGCCGGACTGGCGGCATTCTCTTTGGTCCAGCGCGTCATCCAGAAGCCGACAAAGCGGAGATCCTTGAAGATGAGCGAAGCCGTCGGTACCGTCACCGGTTCCCGGGACATGCCACCATAGGTAACCATCACACCGGCCTGATCCAGCTGACGCGACATCTCGAGCGCATTCTTACCGCCCACACAGTTCAACGCCAGCTTCGGTTTACGGAATATTCCATCCCGGAACAGCTTTGTCGTTCGGAGTTCCTCCTCGGTGAGAATTTCTGCCGCCCCGAGACCTTTCAGATAGTCTTTTAGTTGTCCAAATTCGGGCCGATCTCGCACAACACCGACACACTCGATGTTCCAGGCTCGGCACAGTTGAATGATCGCTTGACCGCACGCCGAATTGGCCCCATTCTGTATGACCGTATCGCCCGCTTCGAGCGAGACAAAGTCCTTCAACATCCGATAACCGGTGCACGGGTTAACGGTGATGGTTGCAGCTTCCGCAACATCAATACCGGCCGGTACTTTCATCAGCTGCCCTGCACTGTAGATGGCATGGGAGCGCCATGTTCCGAGACCGGTAGCAAATGGGACGACTCGATCGCCTACCTTTAGACTAGCTCCTCCACCACCACCACCCCCGCCGATAGCGACCACTTCGCCGACGCACTCGTTACCACCAACCGCAGGAAAGGTGGGTTTAACGGGATACTTTCCTAGAAAGAGTTTTGCTCATTAGGAATCACATTAATTAGGGCAGCAACAGACGCCCGGGTACCTTGAATCGTATTAATGTCCGCTGGATTAATCGGGGCCCCTAGCGTTCTTATCAGTACTTCCCCATCTTTCGGTTCCGGCACGGGTTCCTCCTGCAGTCGCAGCACTTTGGCCGGTTCCCCAAACTCCCCGTATCGGAGCACTTTGGCCACCAGGCTCATCTGCCGGACTGTGCCGGACAGTAAATGCTGTCCTGCCACGGTTTTTGTGAACCGCTTTGCGAAGAAGGACATCTTTCTTGCTTCGCGCACTGTTTTTCGTTTCGAGCCGTTTGTTTATGTTTTTATTTCCTTTTGACGTTTCAGACGCTCGGTGGTGTGAGCAGGATAGCGTGATGGGCGAGAGCAGAGAGGAAGAGATTCGGATGATGATTGACCTTGAATCGGTTGAAATGCAAGTTATACTCGATCTATTTTATTCGCAAAATATATGGAATCCTGTATCATACGGAACAGTGTGTACGGCCAAAGGAGAGTGTTCGGTCGCTTTAAGCCACACAACATTATAAATGCAACTGGTAGTCGTGGCCCATGGCCACCGTTTCTCCGCTCTTCTATTCGTTGGAAAACTTTGGTGCACGCTTCTCAACGAAGGCCGTCATACCCTCGAGACGGTCCTTGGTCGAGAAGGTGGCATGGAAGTGGCGCCGCTCGAACTTCAGCCCTTCGTTCAACGAAGTCTCGTACGCGGTGTTGACCGCTTCCTTGCACAGGCGAACGATCAGCGGCGAGAAAGTGGAAATCTTCTCACCCAGCTTGACGGCCTCCGCGACCAGCTTATCGGCCGGAATCACCTTGCTGACGAGCCCCGCCCGTTCCGCTTCTTCGGCCGTGATCATGTTCCCGGTCAGGCACATCTCCATGGCCTTCGATTTGCCCATCGAGCGGGTCGTACGCTGGGTACCGCCGGCACCGGGAATCGTACCGAGCGCAATCTCCGGCTGGCCGAACCGGGCCTTATCACCGGCGTAGATGATGTCGCACATCATCGCCAGCTCGCAGCCACCGCCGAGCGCGTACCCGTTGACGGCCGCAATGATGGGCTTCTGTGCCTTGGCCACTCGTGTCCAGTTGGCCAGGAAGTCGGTGTTGATGCACTTGGCGTACGTGTTCGGTTGCATCTCCTTGATGTCGGCACCGGCCGCGAACGCCTTCTCGCTGCCCGTAATCACGATCGCTCCGATCGAATCGTCCGCCTCGTACCGATCCAGGGCGTCGCTAATTTCGGCCACCAGCCCATTGCACAGGGCATTCAGCGCCTTCGGTCGGTTCAGCGTGATAAGGGCCACATTCT
>NC_064878.1:28271595-28279095 GCF_943734665.1 Anopheles aquasalis | reverse complement strand
TTCCTATTGCTCTCCTTGTAGTTCGACACCGGCCTGGCGCGTTTCCAGGCGATGCGGGTGAGCCACTTCGAACACTTCAAGCCCACCGGACGGTCCTTCAAGATCGGTTTGTTTACCGTCGTGATTCCGATCTTTGTGTACGCCAAGATGATGAAGCACGAGCGCGACCAGCGGGAGCACCAGTATCGCACGGGTCAGGTGGCTTACGCTGATCGTCGCTTCAAGTTCATCTAAAGCGGTGCTCCAGTGTGGCGGAGTTGTGTAGAATAACGAAAAGCAGCTGTGGAGGCAGGGCAAGGCACACTAGCTCGAAGCGCAATAAATTGGAAAATGTTTGAAACCAAACAGACCGAGACGATCACGGGAATCCTTTCGCAGGTAACTCGGGGGACGGTTGTTTCGTGAAGCAAGCCATGAACAGAGGAATTTCATGAAAGATGTCGGTAATGCTCGACTCTTAAAAATAGGTTAAAGCAACACAAACATTATTTAGAATGGGCCACATTGGACTTTATTTCGTACTTATCGTTAGGATACTCGTAAAAGGAGAACATTTAATTCTTACTCACTAACTGCGCTGTCCGTTCCCTTCTTTAAAAAGAGAATGGGAGACCCAGCCACTACTAGTAGCGCTCTGGGGGAAACAGGGTGGAAGCAGCGTACACTCTTCTCTAGCTCTAGCTTCTCTTCCTCGTTGAGCTACATCAACCAACGAGAGGTTGTAATGTAAATTGTACATATCACACGTATGATGACGCAAAAGGACCGGCACTAGGCGACGTCGCTTACACCAACGGATAGCTGGCGGTGGTAGCGATACCGCAGTGATTCTCGCGATTGCGGGCCATCTTCACGTAACCCTGGTCGCCCCAGGTCGTACCCCACGAGTTCTTCACCAGCCAGTAGTCCTCGCCGTCCTCGGTCGTACCGTAGCCCACGGCAAGCACACCATGGTCGAGCTGCTCCGAGTCGCACTGTGGCTCGTAGTACACACCCTCCGAGTAGAACTGGAACGATTCGTGCGATGCATCGATGGCCACCGAGACCGGTCCGACGGTGGCGAGAGCCTTCTTCAGTGCCTTCTCATCACCCTGCGGAATGTCGACGAAACCCTTGTCGGTCGCACCGACGGCCTTCGGGTTGAAGTGGCACTCATCATCGATCGCCTCGTACGGGTAAGCCTTCTCCGTATCGATACCCTTGTTATCCTTCACGTACTGGAAGGCATTATCCATCAGTCCACCGTTGCAACCATTGTTTCCGTACTTGGAGGAGCAATCGACCAGGTTCTGCTCCGACAGTGACACCAGTTTGCCCGTCTTGCGGAAGTGCTGTCCCTCCAGCGCACCGGTAGCCGAGAACGACCAGCACGAGCCACAGTGTCCTGGGAAAACAATTATCATGATCGATGAGTTAGCAGCTGAGTGATCTAATATTAGGTAACACTCTACCTTGATCCTTCACCGGCGTAACAGCTCCCTTCTCACGCCAATCGATCGTCTTCGGGACTTCCACGTTGGCTGGCTCAATCCAGCTGACTGGTTCCTCGACGGTCATCAACTGTTCACGACCCAGCAATCTGTGTACAGGGAGAGAGGGAGAGAGCGCACCATTAGTCAAGCGTCTTGCCCGATCGTCGTTGATCTTTCGATACTTACTTTGATCCTGCAGCCGCAGAGCGGTTGAATCCGTTGAGTGTGTGGACAAACTCTTCATGCAGCAGATCGGCATACTTGTTCACACGCAGACGGAACTTTTCCTGCCCAAGGTCAAAGCGTTGGTTGTGCTTGGCGATCTTGTGTTTATTCTGCACATAAATCTTCATACGGATTCGCTCCTCTGACTCACTGTCGTACTTCTTTCGATGTTGCAGCTGCAATAGAAGCGGAAGAAGGAAGCGTTTGTTAAGTGAAGCTCATTTGTCTCAATATTTATGTTTCCACACCGTCTCCCCCAAGTGGGGTTGCGATCAGGCCGGTTGACTCAGCATAATGATGTGGAAATAAACATTTGCTTCATATGCCAACTCGATCGCGTGCACACATTATGCTTCAATTGTAACATTGTGTGGTGCATGGAACGACGCAGAGTGCGATAACTCACGTTGGGCTCGCGCGCGGGTACAGGATATCAAGCAACCATTGATAAACCAATTACATAAAGGCATTTTATATAGTAGCGGCGGCGAATCGTTCTGGCACCGGGCAGCAGGCTGAAAAACGCACTACTTGGCAACCTCGCACAACCTTCAGGCGACCCAGCCGAGCAAGCAAACGCAAAGTAGCGAGGACACGTGCATGAAATGAAGCGATGGAACCGGGCATGTCGGTCACTATGATTACAATTTGTTTTTCATGATTCGCCCTTATAGTCCCACAGGCTACGCTGTTCTCTGATTCAAGCGATGATCGATAGCTCAGCTAGTTTCACTCGGAAATGTACAAACAACATTTGATCCACATGATGATTGGAGCAGTGCGCAGCATTGTAACTACCAGCATCGATCGCACCATGATCATTACGTCAATTAAGGCGTAAATGGAAATCGCTAATCTCTAATGATCCTTGCTTCCTCTGTTCCCGGGAGTAAAGTTGAAATAGTTTGGACCTCTGAAACTCCTTATCAAATAACGCTGTCGTCGTCGCGACCGTTGGGAGGTGATAAGGCTTTAGCATAAAGAAGCAGTATGTCGTACTCGATCCGCAATGTTGCGTCATCCGGCCCGAAAGGGGGAAAGGAGGCCACCAGCTTAGAACAAAGAGCAGAGAAACGGAGTGATGATGGTGATGAGACGGCGGCACCAGCGGTCGCACGGCACCGGAAACCGGTTGGCGTCGGAAAGGAAATCAATGTACCAGCACCAGCAGCATTCTCGAGGGTCACACGCCCGGGGAATATGGGCACATTATCAGCCCTCTTTTTGATGCTGTAATTATGCTGCTGGTGGAGGTCGCCCTCAGCTCGGCCTTGGACGGCGTGTTGTGGTCATTTTAGCATGATTTTGTGCTGGATCGCAGCTGCCGCTATGTTCGACAGAGAAATGCGATCACTCAGCACTGGTTGGCCGAGGCTGTTGTTTGTTTGTCTGTTTCGGTAAAATGTGTTTTTCCCGAGAACGTAATGATTCATTTAACATTCTGGTCTCCGGCGTACAACAATGTTCTATCGGCTTATTTATCACCCCGGAACGATCGCAACGGTTCGTCATCGTTAGCAATCCCATAATATGTTTGCTTAGATGCCCGGTAACAAAAGAACGAACTCGGTTGCTACCTGAACAAAAAAAGGAATTTTGCTCTCTGTGTCGTTTGCTTTCGCATTTCGTTTCCTTGCGTACTTCATATTCCCTTCCCCAGGAACAAGTGCCAAAGTATATCTGATCCCATCCGTGCCTTTCATCATCTACTTCGTCTCTTTTTCGGACCACAGACGAGATTCTTTGTCGTTTGACGAGAAATCTGAGATGCACGACACCAACATCCTGAGCAGGCGATGCGCGTTTGGTTTTCGCGAAAAAAAAGGAACAGTAGCTGACCGACGCCGAAAACAACGTAAATAAATCGTCAGCTGAGAGCGCGCGATGGCACAAATACATCCGAAAGACACGCACCTGCCTTGTTTCCGACCCTTCCTCGAAAATGCTCGTGTTGTGACAAAGAAAAAAAGGGTGATGAAATGGTTTGCGTGCGATAACGCGCCATCGAATCGCGCGTTTGGGGTTTGGTCAACGATCTTCAACGGCGAAAACGATGACCTTCTGCTCTTGTTGGTGGTCGTGGCGTGATTAGACTTTGAAGATGCTGGATTTAACGTTATCGAAGGTTGCCATTTTGTGGCACCCACTCTGCCATCGCCGTGCTGGTGGCTTTGTTGTGCCCCAACCGACGCCAGATGACCCAGAAAAACAAATTTCAACCGCGACCAGCTGGTCGATGTATGTACGCCCCTTGTGATAATGCGATTTGGGACGCTGACCCTGTGCGATTCGGAAAATACGCCGAGAATCGCGTAATACGCCGCACGGTAATCGCTTGAAACGCACTATCAGTTCACAAAATGACGCCATACGCCCTCTGCCGACGAGTGTGGCTCAAAAGCGGGTTTTCCTCATTTGTACTTCCCGTTTTGCGTCGATTACCATCACTTCCCGGACCGCAGCTCGACCCGTTGGCTAATCGCTGCTGGTCGCCGTTTCCTCCCTGGAAATTTATGCCCAACATAATCGAAGCGAAAACTTACCTTAAAAGCGTTCCACTCTTCCTTCACGAGATTAAAAATGGAGACGGCATTGGCGGCCGCCAGGAACGAAACGAGCAGTACAAACAGCTTCATTGTTAAAAGGCTTCTTTTTTCTGCGGCAGAAAGAAGGAAACGAAAATGGTGGTAACGCCAACTCCGATTTGCTTCCGCAGGCAGGGCTCGAATCGCAGGGAATCGAAACAAAATGTCGTCTTACCGAGCACAAGGTGAATCACACTTTAAGATCGCCAATTACAAACGGTACAACACACAGAACGCACTGATGGACACCACGAGAACACGAGAACCTCTTCCCTTGACGAGTACGAGTTTTGTAATTTTTGTCAAGCGAGCGCCGCTCTTATTATATACGAGGGGGGAAAAGGGGTTTGCGCTTTTGTTTACGCTTGCGATGCGGAAAGCGAGACAAGACACAGGTTATCTCACGCGTCAGAGTGAAACGGAAGAGATAAAGGCCATCGCAAAATGAATGCGTTTGCGTTCGTATTATATTTTCGACAGAACAATCGTGCAAAAAAAGGATGCGTTTTCCATCAAAGGAGTCCTTGTGTCGACAGAAAAAATAAAATTATGATCATAGAAAAGCAAACGCCACAATTTTTTAGAGGCATTTCGTTGAATTGTTCGGGGAAAATTGTGATCGCACGACAGAGTTGTTGTCCGGTGGTCGGAATAGCGAGAATTTGTGGCTGAAGAAAACTGCCGTGTTCTGTGATAATTTAAGGAGCAATAAGAGATATCTTGAACAATGAAAACTACACTGCAAACATATTTGTCATCGTGTAAAAGTGGTAAGGTTTCTTTGTGTTACCCCAAGTCGTCATCCTTTTATTACTCACAACTCCGATAAGGATATCAGCGCCTCCATAACGCGCCTTTCTTTTCGAATTCGTCTGTCTGGCGCGATGACGGCATTTCCTTGACGGCTTGAGGCATGTATGTTTAATCTTCGATGCTAATGAGCCATCGTCTGGGTGGTAAACATGCACAAAAGGATGCCTCAAAACATTGATGCGCAACATGAACTTCGAATCGTGTAATCAGCCCCCATTACGTCCGGCCTTACGCTCCTGAGCACGCGGTGGTCGGTGCTGGCGGATACGGCCACCGACACCGACACCGATTTCCGATTGTTCCACATTCAGGCAAGTAACACGGCCGTGTTTACTACGCTGTCATTCATCCCCATGCCCCCCGGTCCAAGGATTGGCCACTTGAAAGTGCACTCCAACTGCGACATGCGATCGTGGCGCTCGCGGATGGAAGGATCCAATTATCGGTAGATGAACCCGAGGTCCTCCAATGCAGTCAGCCTGTTCCAGTTTCAATCTGGTTTATAATACGTACCATGCGCAAGATCAGACATGGATGATGGATGTTGGATCGCGATGTCCGCGGAATTTCCATGCTGCAGATCATCAACCGTTGGGCCGATCGTTTTTCGATAGAATTATGTGGATTAGAAACGTTTCGATCAGGACACAAGAGTTAACCATGTTGCAGAATGTTGCTGATTCATATAGTACGTTTATTGTAAAAGCACTCCAATTAAAGAGCAATCGCATTAATCGTTATTTATGTGGTTACTCGATTCCCAACCGTTATCATATCAAACCAGCGGATAGTATGCTTTGTTGGCTATACCACAACTATTGTTGCGATTGCGAGCCATTTTTATGTATCCCTTGATGCCCCAACTAGTGCCCCATGAATTTTTCACCAACCAAAAATCCTCGCCCTTTTTAGACGTACCATAGCCGACCACTAGCATGGCATGAGTAAGATTTGTCGCGCTGCACTGAGGATCATAGTACACACCGTCCGCGTAATGCTTGAAGGTGTGTTGTCTGGAATCAACGACGATCGAAATCGGTCCCACGGTGGCAACGGCTTTCATGAGCGCATCCTCGTCACCGCTTGGAATGTGGACGTAGCCTTTCACTTTGGCACCGATTGCTTTCGGATTGTAGGCACATGGTCCCTCCGTCGCTCGATACGGATAGCCTTTTTCCGTGTCGATACCATGGTTCTGCTCGATATACTGGAAAGAACGATAAATGGCGCCTCCTTTGCATCCTTTGTTGCGGTAATTGGATGTACAATCGATCAGATTCTGTTCCGACAAGGATACCAGTTTGTTCTTTTTGCGAAAATGTTGTCCCTCCACGGCACCGGTAGAGGAAAAGGCCCAACACGATCCACATTTTCCTGCGAGATGATTCATGAAAATTGTTCATGAAAGTGCTCGAGCAAGCGTACAACAAGAAATAGAGACTAACCTTGATTCTTAACCGGCGTAACGGCTCCCTGCTTACGCCAATCAACATTTTTGTGAATATATACATTTGCAGGCTCCATCCAGGATACGGAGCTGTTGCCTAGTCTACGCCTTTTACCTGCGATCCTGCTTAGTGTGACATCGGTTAGTGCAATGGTATCTTTTAGTATCTACGCTTCTAGTCACCTATTAGACAACCCATCGTTGTATGTACAGTATGTGTCCAAGTATTCCGAGTGAAGCAAATCAGAGAACTGGTTCAAACGAAGACGAAACGATTCCAGACCACGATCATATCGCTTGTTGTGTTCGCCAATCTCTAACTTGTTCTCCAAATAGATCTTCATTCGAAGCTGATCCTCAGATGCGCTCTCGTAGTTCTTCTGATGTTCCCGCTACAGACGTAAAAGAAGCAAGCGAAGTGGTATCCTTAAGAATTGGTCACTCAACCGACTGATCACTTGAAACCTTACTTTGTATGCTTCCCATTTTTTGCCCACCACATCAATGTCGGAGATGGCACTATAGGCGGTAACCATAAGTAGAAGAAGTTTCATTTTTTAAACGTTCGCACTAACATGAGCACTTACAAAAGCCTCGGCTTGCTTGCGACTAAAGGATCAGAAACCGGGCCAGCCCATTTTATCGCTTGTTTCTACTTCAAATGTACATAATTTGGTTATTTCTTTCTTTCTTATGTTTTAGTGATAGAGTACACTTGGGTAAGGGTACGCGTGGAGTGAGAGTACGCACTAGAATTTTCGAGAAAAGGCGAACCTAGTATCGCACAATCGTGTAGCAGTTTTGACTTACTCAGTCCATCATACATTAAACATTGTTTTGAGCATATGCTACGCAAACATTCTGGTTTTAAGAATTGCAAAAGCTACAAGAAAAAGTACAAGCTCAATTTTCAACAGCACATTGGAGGACAATACTATCCTTTATTTCGTATAAATAT
>NC_064878.1:28259095-28264095 GCF_943734665.1 Anopheles aquasalis | reverse complement strand
TATCCTTGATTGATGAACGACTTCCCACCGCCTTTCTATTCCATACGATTCCACAGCCGGGAACGAAGGTGATGATTCTGCCGAGCGTAACCGAGGAAGAGGCCGATAAGCTGTTCCCGAATGGAATCGAGCGGGTATCAATGCCCTCCGGCAATGTCTACGTCCGCACCACGACCGATTACAAGTGAACGACTGTGGTTCCAGTGGATTGGTTAATTTTGGGCCCATTTTTTCTTCTTCTTATGCAATAAAAACGTTCTACCACCAGCAAGCTCAAAATCGTTATCAATGCCTCGAGCTGTCTCGATTGCAAAAAGAGAAAGGCAATCTGTCTGACCGTGTGTCGCGATCGATCGCGCGAGATGCGTGATGTTCTTTTGCGTAACCTGATCGCCCTCCCGATCGTCAAGGTGAACGTCATGGCGAGTTCCGTAACTTTACACTTCCGGTGATGCGAAGCGATGCAGGATTACCTTCAACGGAGGCGCACGTGCCGACACGTGCCAGTTGAAGTACGACCAGTAGGATGATAAATATTCATATCAGCTCGCTCGCTCATTGGCGCGATGAAATACGAGAGTGAAGTGCGGGGTGTGTCACTCAACGCTGAGATAAGGTAAACGCGGAATTAAATAAACAATTGGATTAGCATTCCGCGGTGCCACTGAATGCGTAAATGCGCTACTGCAGCTGAGTTCTATTCAGATGAGAATGCTAGTTTTGAATAATGGACAACATGGAATTCCGAGCATAACTGCGCTTCTCGATTTGCTGCATCAAAAAAAAAAAAAAAATGGACAGCACGAGTTTCCACCGTGATTCCGCCGACCGTGGGCACAAAAAATCTGGCTAAAATCGATATGTCCTTGATGGCTACGAACCATGGACCTTTTCTAGCGACGAGTCGGCACCGAGTAGTAGCATACAGTAGAGCACATGTATTGGTGGGTTGCATGTTGTGTGCCCTGCCGCTCCGTGGCCCCAACAGGGGACAGCTGGGAAAAAAGGGACAGATTTGTACTCACTTTCGAACCGCTCCACGCTGAACCCAACCGTCGGTACGATGATCGATGTGCGTTCGTTGGGGTTTTTGAAGTGATTCACGATCGTCGATTTGCCACTGTTGTTCAGCCCCACCACCAGGATGTTGATCTGCTCCTTCTTCATCTTCAGCATGTTCGCCAACTTGTCGAACAATCCCATGGTCGTTGATGTCGGCTGGCCGGGGTATTCGGGGGGCGCACGTTTAGTAACTTTGAAGCAATGAAGGATTGCTTTCAGCCCGAAGGATGGAGGATACTATTTTCCGTACAACATCATTCTACTCAACCTCAAGAGTGTCCGGTGCCGGAGGTAGATATTGATCACACACAGAGGCTCCGTCGTACGATTTCACTGTAATCCGGGGAGGTTCCGTTCTTCATAGCTGGTGTTACTACTATTCCGCCACTCCGTGGTACGGGATCCGTGTGGAAACTTTGGAAAAAGGAACGATAACACGCAACGTGGTGGTGCCACCGTGTGGCCAATACATCCGTTTTGGGTGCCTGTTTTCCGTTTGTTGCACCACGAGGGGAAAGGCGATGTGTCCGAACGGTTAAGGCGAAATGTTGCATCTAAGCGGCTGCTATTCTTTGCGCTTTGTTGGAAGCCACCGCCCTCCTATGTTGCCGAGTAAACCCATCCATTGCTCATACATAAAGTATGCTTATATTTGATTCAATCGGCACCTCATCACTGATTGGATGGGTCGTTTAGTGGTAGGTTAAACACTTTAGCGATTTTTAACTTCAACGAAAGAGTGCACATTTTTTTGTTTTGGAACACGTGGTTGTGAAGCAACTAATTTTGAGTTTTGGAATTTCCACGACTTTCACGGAATTTCCACGACTTGCCTAACTGGACTGACTGTCCTGGCGCCTGCACCGAAGCAAAGCACTGCTTCAACATTTAAATCAGGATGCTCACGCCTGGGGTATATTGTTGTGGTTACCGTTGCTAGGGCACAAGTGTGACACAATCCAATAGTGGATTGCTCAGCTTGAACTTGCTTAAAACAGTGGAATGAAGAGGTACTCTAGTTGGTGCTGCAGAACAATGTCCGTGCTCTGAACGTGATAAACGATATGGGTGATATATGCAACAGGAATGGACACTTTTCTTTATAGCTTTGATCTAAAGTGATTGTATTTATTTGAGATTTTTTTTTCGTTTCTCCTGTAAGATATTTGTATAGACTTAATCGGCATATGATTGGTTTGCATTTCAATTGCATTTGCTCTTTGCTGCTGTTTAATGCGCTTTACATTTGGTAGCACGGGATGGACTTTGGAGGTAAAACTTAGATAAAACAAACATAAGAAACAAGATCGAGTACAAAGAATAATGTTCAATCACAGTGTGCTGCACAGAGAAAGTATGCTACGGTGCGCCTCTCCGTTCGTCGAATTGCATCCAATAGATGCGTTCCGATGCGGATGTAATACTGCGCTTAAAGTGCTCCTCTGACGGCAGATATTTCTGATACAGGATGATCTGATTGATGATTGGTGAACCAAATTCTAGACACACTCACACACGTACTCACATACGATACACACAATGGATGGATAAAGTTAGCTTACTGGCGTATAGAACACAGTCAAAGGATCCACAATCCACCCGGCGCACACGATATCCGCGCCCCTCACATTCTAGCTGGTACTCATTGCTTGTCCCCAATAGTGTAGTGGCTCTTTCACTGTATGCGCTCTACTGCCCTTCTACAATACACTAGCTGTTAGTGTTTCTAAGCAACAGCAGCTATTTCTATCAGCTCTAGTAGCTGTGATAACCATAATCTATTCGTGCACATTCTAGTATGGACGCCGTGATACTGATTCAACCAAAAAGAATAGCGAAAAATAAATTACTATAAAATAATTGAAATAAATTATGTTTACACATCTGTCTGTCTTTATCGGCTGGTTTTTCGCAACTAGTAACTGCTAATCTATTGACTAAATCGAGCGGAGTACCTACCAAATGTTGTCACTACATTCCTCGTGCTATTGACTGCAAAGTCTTGCTATCTGCTAGTGTGTATGTAACCAATGTTTTGCTTTGATTATTTCGTTTCCAGCCAACAACACACAGGCTTTCCCTTTCTCTAACGGTCTCTTGCTAGGATATTGTTACGCTGTGCTTGGCTCTATGGGGTTTGTGTTTGTGGTTTCCAGTTTACGTCGAGTAGTAGCGTGCAGTAATAGCTTTTGGTTGCTGTATGTTGCTAGCTACGTGTGCTTATCTATTGCCAAGCAAAATAAAGCGGACGGTTCTACGAAAACCAGACTCCAGTAACTGCGTGGTATTGAGTATCCATTAATCAGTTTTCAACCAAGCGAAAGAAGAACAGTTTAGAATACTATGCCGGTTAGGAACACTAATATCTGCATAACGCTTCCGTGGCGTTGCTAAGCTACTATGATTTCCAAGGATCATTTTAGTATCGGTTAGCTTACTACAGCGTTTGCTACGATTTTAAATTGCAGTATCATGAATGAATTCGTCAGCGCACCATGGCATGATCTGCCAACCGGAAACTACTTCCTCTGCGTTCTAACTAACTTCCGTGCGTTCCGGGCCACTTCTGACAGAAAACAGAATGGGAAGTAAGGAATGTTGGGCCGATGTATTGACGCGTTGGTTGAAATTTACAGTGAAACTTGAGATGGAATTTTGGGGGGGGGGGGTGGGGGGGGGGGGAACATCCACATGGACGGTGTACCCGGCCGCGGCTCCCCGAGCAGCCCTTGCTCTTCGCAATCAGTCAACGCGATCAGTCAATAAAGATGCAAAAACGGATACTAATTGTATGCATGTAAGAAGGAGGCACGGTGTTTAGAACAGCACGGACTCGATATCACTGTTATCCTCGCTGCCGGTGGCTTCGGTTGGATCTCCCATTGCCACCCGGGCATACTCATCCGTGTCGATACTTTTGCAAAAATAGATTGCATACTTGAGCTTCTCTTGCAAAACGGCCTGCAATTGAACACACAAGTCTGTTAGTAACTGCAACATTCTGCTTTCCAGCTCTACGTCGTCGCTTACCTTGCAGGAGTAGCGGGGCATTTTCAACAGGAAGAAGCACGTGTAGCTTTCGGGCAGGAAGTGATCCGGTGGATTGTACTTGTCCAGCACTTGCAGCACAAAATCGCGCCCACGAAAATCGGCGATCGTTCTCGGGAGCCGGGTACGTCCCCAGACGAAGCGCAGGAACAGTGATCGCTCCTGATTGGTAAACTCTTCCATCACCTCCCAAAACCACTGGACCAGCGGTGCCGTCGATTCGACCCCTTTATAGGTCGCGACCGTCTTCAGTAGGCACAGTGGAATGTCGGGCGATCCGCATACCATCGCCTGCAGTTCGGCTGCGGAGAACAGGGATAGCAGTGGCACGGGTATCACTTTCGACATGCCATCCCGTACTGCTTTCACCTGCTCGTCGAACTCGTGAATCCGATAGTTGAGGGCCAGCTTCACGTACTCGCTTCGATTTTCCGGCGTAATTTTGGTGTATCTATAAACAATAGCATGGGTCAAAGCCATTAGTAAGCAAAAGAGGAAGCGACGATAAATTCTACCTACTTAGTGGACAGTGGAACTTCGTGGCCTTTGGCAGAGGGCGTAGAAAAGGGCAGTTCGATTGAAGCAAACACTTTTGGATCGCTTTCCACATCACGAATGTACAGCAAACCGGTAATGTAGTCACGGTCTACCTCAGTCAGATCGGACGGACGTAGCGTTTCTCCTGCCAGCTGACGCCACACGGGTTCAGCGAGACTTCAGGGTGAGAAAAGAGATCAAGAGAGCAAAAAACGGGGATTAAACGATGATCAAGCTGCTCCACACGGCACTAAACTTACTTTAAGCTCAACGGAGAACCAGTTCGGACGGCGATACCCATCAGGACACCGAGAAACCGGAACATGTTCATGTGCAGCACCGACGTGAGGGTA
>NC_064878.1:28249095-28254095 GCF_943734665.1 Anopheles aquasalis | reverse complement strand
CGAGCGTTAGGGCCATCGCGTGCTTACCACCCGAATGGACGGCCACCTTCTTCACGACGTACTGACTAAGGATGGGGACCTGCTTTGGCGTGGGAACGTTGTTGTTGTGTCCCAGGCCTAGCCGCCCATTCGTACCCTCACCGCAGGCGTACAGTTTGCCATCCTGCGACACGATGAACAACGATTTCGAACCACCGGCTATGTGGATCGGTTTGAGTTGACTCAGCACCGATGAGTACGTCGGTAGCTTCACTTTGGAACCCTTTAGGCCACCCAGCTGCTCCTTATCGTTCAACCCCCAGACGAGCACCTTCGATGACAGCTCGTTCAGTGACGGTTCATCGGCATAGTTCGAGGAGGTTGTGTAGCTTGGCTCGGCGATGGTTTCATTTTCCGACGCTAGAAATCCGGCCGCCTGCAGCATGCTCTCGAGATTGGTCTGGCGCCGTTTGCCGACAATCGAGAGACCGTGTATCTTACACTGGATTCCGTTGTTGCGGCACTGCTTGATGAAGATCTCGACCCACGGGTAGTACTGCTTGCAGTCAGGCATCAGCTGTACTGTGACGTCGGTTGGATTGATCAGCACGTAGCATTTTTCCTTCAGCGTGCTAACCGTCTCACCGACTCGTATCACCACCAGTGAGGGCATGTGGGAGAAATCGTCCGGATCCACGTGCATCGTCAGTGACTGTATCAGCACCTGATCGTGCATCTCCAGCCGGATCCAGTGTTTACTTTGCGGCGAGGTGCTTGCACTTTGCCAGTAACTGTTCGCGCTACGATCCAGCAGATGTTTGGCCGATGCTTCGTTCGATGAAACCGTCAGCGAGCGTATGCAGCGTGACCAATCATCGATGATATCATATGATCCACTCGATCCAGCACCTGACGCTACTCCCGATGCATTGCCCAGTAAGCCCGGACCGTAAGTCGTAGGGTTAGAGAGTAGCTCCAGTTCGTTCACGCTTCCATTCCATGTCATCTGCTGTAGAAACTCGACTGTTGCCTCCGAGCCATTCAGTGAAGTCACCACACCGGTTGCGCCGCGTGGTACCGACGAGAAGCGACTGAGATAGTTCTGTGTAGCCGACCGCAGAAGACGTACGTGCGATCCGATCATGATGGTGGCCGCACCGGACGACGAATCCGCACCGCCGCCCGTACCCGGTGGTTCCAGAATCTCGAGATGCACGAAGCACATCCAGTAAGGCCGATCGTGCATCTGCCAATCCACGCGTACATTCAGATCGTGCAAACTCTCCGGTTCCACCTTCAGCACCGTCCCGATGTCTCCCTTGCGTATCTCCTCAAAGTCCTGACAGCAGCGCACCAGCATTCCCGGGCAGATCAGTCCGCGCACGTACATTGCGTACAGATCGGCTGATTTAAAATCTTCACGACATTTGTACGGAACGTAGCCAGCCACACAGTCCTGCTGCGACGAACCTTCCATTGTATCGGAGCTAACACTTTCAGTGTCACTCTGTGCACCGCCACGATCGTGATCGTGATCGGTACACTTCTCTGACAGTCCAAGGTTAGCGGTGACATCGGGGTGTTCGAGTATCCACTGCACCACCTGCTCAGCCGTGGGACATCCGTGCTCATTCTGCTGCATCAAACTCCTGTATGCCACCTCGATCGATTTGCGCGTGAAACCCATCTCCATGATCTGCAGCACCAGGGCAGCGGGAGCGACCGGTATCGTGGTTGATGCGGCCTGCTGATTATTATTGCTACGCCGTCCAGAAGCGGGTGTCCCCGGTAGATGATCGCTTGCTTGTGATGAACCATCATTGTTATTGTTGTTATACACTGGCACACCATGGATCATGGTGGGTTGACCGCCCCCACTCTGCTGCTGCTGCTGCTGCTGCGACCAAGAGGTTGTCTTTTTAGCACCGCCCCCAGAATTGCTGACCATACTAGCATCTGTCGGCGCCACGGTGCTGCTGTGCACGTGACTAGCCAGCATCTGCGATATGTTCAGGGCCGCCAGTTCCATCTCCTGGTAGGTGTAGCAAGCCTTCAGTGGACTCGGTTGCGTCGCACGCAATAGAATGGTTTGTATGAGCAGCTCCGCCGCATAGTACGGTTGCGAATCGTCGGAAGTGTTGGATTCGCTGCGGAGCTTTCCCCCGTCCGTGCCGTCCGGGCTGAGATCTCGATCGGCCGACGATCCGACACTGTCCCGCGAGACACCTCGTGTGAGACCGGGCGATCGTTGGCGTAGGATGCGCCGCAGCAAACTCTGATTGCGAAACAGTACTTTGGTGGCTTTGAGAGCGGAAAAATTGATTTGTTGGCTTTGCAGCAACGTCGGAGACACGGAAACACCACCACTCCCACCACCACCACCACCACCACCATACAGGCCACTCTGTCCGACACCGTAAAACATGACGGCACAGGAGTTCAGCAGCATCTCGTTGATCGTCACCTTCGACAGGCTGAACGCACCAACGTCCGCACACTCGGGCACCCTGAAGATGGCGATCTTCTTCGTCTCTACCGCCGAGTGCACGTTCATCACCACCTTGCCTTTCTTCGTTAGGCGCGAGATGGTACCGCGAACACCGTCGAGCGTTAGGTTGAGGCCAATGCGGGGTCGCGAATCACAGCCACCGATCGTACCGAGCGTTCCCATGATGGCCCGTTTGTCACATTCGGACACACCTTCTAGCTCGCTCACCAACAGCACATCGGCCGTCAGACAGAGCTTCTGTTGAATGAGCGAGTTGATTGCCTCGTTCCACAGGGGCATCGTGTGTAACTTACGGATCAGTAGCACCATCTCTTCCGCGACGGTACCACTGTGCGATGCACTGTACAGCACTCGCGATTTAGCGTCGGACGCGGTGGCCGAACTCGGCAGTAGCGACGAATCGTTGGGACACGAAAGTGCTATACAGCCCAACATATCAAACAGCTGCGCGACCAGCGGTTCAATACGTGGCCGCTCTTCGGGGCCCCAGTTCACCAGCGTGCTCTGCATCAATCGTAGGCAGTGTAGCTTCTTGTACACATCCTTTTTGCTAGCGATCGGTGCACTCAGGATGTCGAACACCAGCTCGATCCATATCGGAGACGTGAGCTGGCGGGAGAGGGCCGGTGAAGAGGAAATGGCTCGAAGGAAGCCCATTACCGTCCACTGTTCGAGCCCGAAGTTGTACGTGCTCGCGGTGGAACAGGCTACTGTCGCCCGATTGCTGTTGCTGCCATCGATCGCCGGTTGCAGCATCGTTCGGAACATTGAGGCCACCGCTCGAAGCGCGTTCCGTTCCATGTTGTCCGCATGCAGTCCTACCGAGGCGAACAGCATTTGCAGTGTTTTGATGCACACGTTACGCAGCAGCTTCGTCGGATGCGACTCATTGTTGATCTGCTGTTCGTTAAAGTCCTCTCGCTCGCTGTCTTTGTCCGGCGAGAGCGCCTTCAGAGCACTGTCCGCCAGCCGTAGATCGTACTTTCCTTCCTTTCCCATCCGGTACGAGTTGGTGGAGCCATTATCCCACTCCACACGTACCCAGCTGACGAGGAAAGAGAGTGAATTCATTTGTTCATTAACTGAGTGTTCTTCTCGGCAGATTGAACCCATCTTCTCATCTACACGTACCCATCTTCTCCGATTTCGCTTATGATACGTCCCTCGCCGCCCGGACCATCCTGTTCGCCCCACTTCCAATCGGCACCACGCGCTATTCGAGTACCAATTTTCATGAACTTCGACAGCTCCGGTCCGGAAAGCCCTTCTTTGGATGACTTAAGCTGCAACGAAAACGAAAAATCAATAATACAAACCATTTCTCTACCAACACACCACGCTTGTACTTACATTCGTTACGACATCCTCATAGATAACGGACGTATCGGAGGCGTTCTTGCTGCTCGGCATATCCGTACCGGTTTGCCGTAACAGTCCCATGATCGTACCGAGAATGCCAGAGTTGATCACCAGACTGAGCTCGTTGGCTTCGTACTTGCGCGACAAAAGGCCAAAGATGCTCAGCAGAAACCGTGCGCGGGGCAGCTTCTTCAGAAACACGTACGTCCCCAGATTGGAGTTATCCTTCTCTCCGTGCGTTCGATGGCGACCGTTGATTTTGTCCTGATTCACATACTTTTGCAGCTCCCCCACGGCCCACTCGATGATCTTCGCCTCGGTGATCAATATGTCCGCCTTCTGGTACGCCGTAATCATGTTCAGATTGTCCAGCACGTGCTCTGCACCTGGCCGTAGTAAACTATCCAGCCCTTCACGACCAGCGGCATCACGGCCGACACTGGACGCATGCTCCACGTGCAGCCCAAGGAATCCATTGAACAAACTGTACTGTACCGCATCGAACAGCCCGTTGATGCGCAGCAGCTCGTTCAACATTTCCAGTCCCTGTCGGCGTAACTGGTACCGCTGTATCTGGCAGTACATGGCGCGGCGCAGCGTTTCAACGTCGCACTGATCGTGCAGTATGAACTCGACGATCTGCTGGCTAGTGTCGTTCTTAAACTCGGCCGGATAGGAAGCGAGCAGACACTTTTCGCTCAGGTTTGCGATGACGTTATTGATGAACTCACTCTCGCCGGCCGCTACCTTGGCGGACTTGGCAGTGTCCCCTCCACCAGCTCCTCCACCGGTGCCAGTGAACTCGATCACTTCGTTCGTTGGCGTTTTGATCGTCGGATCGTCGGTGGTGAAAGATATCTTCTTGCCAACTACGTTCCCTTCGACCACGTTATGGTTACAGCAACCGGTCTCCGAATCACCAGTACCAACGTGACCACAGCACGGTTCCACGGCTGCACCATCGCTAGCCGTGCTGCCAGTGAGCAGAAGATTCTCGATCGATGAAGCAGCCACCGTCGGTTGGTGTTTTACGTTGGCGAGCAAAATCACAGGCGAACCGGAACGATCGATCGTGCGCCCTGGCACATTGTTAGTCGCCCCGCCGCTACCAAGGCTCTCGAGGCTGGCCACCTTGATGAGACTTTCGTTGACT
>NC_064878.1:28231595-28244095 GCF_943734665.1 Anopheles aquasalis | reverse complement strand
CACCGACACCAGCACCGTTGGTTCCGTTTGATGTTCCCGGTCCGTCTCCATCCAGTTCGAGCGTTTGGCATCCGGTACAGATACAGTTGGAAGTCGGTCCGCAAATGCCCTTGCAGCAGGTGCAAAGTAAATTGGCGGCACCGCAATAATATCGACCGTCGGTGCGTAGATAGGCCACATCCCCATTGGCATTGAGCGCCGTTGGCCACCGTTCCGTGCCTACTTCCTCGTCCTGGATAAGGTGGTTCCAAAGGTTGGCCAAATCTTCCGCACTCCGCAGCGCACTGCCCACATCTGCCTTGAGCCACTTTTCATCCAGATAGGGCAGCGCTCGGAAGAACACATCGCTGCAAGCTCCCGCGGATCCCGGTGGTCCGGCCACCGAAGCACCACCATTTGCTGCCGTTGTGCTTGCTGCTGCTGCTGTTGCTGCTGCTCCCGATGCCGTCGTTTGCGTTGCACCGGTCGATTGCATTTTATCCCATCCGTCGAGCTTACCGCTGCTTCCATAGACCTGCGCCGCACCCCAACACGCGCCACTATATTATTGGTGCATAAAGAAGACTACAAGTTGGACAAAGCCTGCTGCAGACTGGAACTTTTTTTCTTAATCGCGGTTGCGCTCCGCTACCCAACTATTGCATGAAGTGCACTTCACGGCGATTGGCCGAGTAGCGTTGCATAAATTCACACATACAACACACATACACACGCGCACCCCCGGATTAGCATTCCCCGTACCTATACGCCCGTGAAAATGATAGGGAAAACTGTGTTGCGTTGCAAACTGTTCGTTCAACTAAACTTTCCGATGGCGACGACGCGAGTTTGCGTTTGAATTTAGCGTGCTCTTCTTCTACTCAAACTTAGCTCTTCGGCGGTGGTGTGAATTTGTAGCAGCTAGATGAATTTTACGGCCAAAAATCAACAAATTTTCCACCCCCTAACCGACCGACTTTCTCCACTCAAACGCAAATTTTCACAACTTGCTCGACGTTCGGTGTGACGTTTGGTAATTATTTGAGGCGCAGGCGCACTTTGCCGAATTTGACCTACCTTTGGCTGTTAACTCGCCATGGAAAACACAGCAAAAGTGATCCGGCTTGTTGGTGGAAAAGTGAGGAAGAAGTGAAGAAAACAGCGACCAAAATATTTGCCCTTTTTTTTGGAAAAACTGTTGGGAAAACAAAATTAACTTTCGCGAAAAAGGAAAAAAGTTAAGAAAACGGCTAACGTCAAAGTGACAGTTGCGCAAATTGTATCGTTTTGTTTTGGTAACTGATCGATCACCTGTTGCACTCATCGATTACCGGCGGATTTGAATGCCGGGAAAACCCCTGAAATACGTTGAAATTAACCAATTTAACTTGATTATTTAGGGACACGATGGTTGCTGAATGTGAGTAGGACGTCTGTTAATCTATTTAGAACGGAATTGATCGTATTTTCATTCAATATTTTGGGTTCTCTTCTAGACGCGCCGCTGCCTGAAAAGTGCCTAGAATACACTCGGTGCAGCTGGAGTGTGGTTCAAAGAAACGGAGAGATTCACTAAAGGAGAATTCGTAGAACAAACGTATTTTAATGGATGAGGGTGGAGTTATGTTAGCAGCTATTTTAATTGCTAACTTGAAGATCCATGCAGTTTTAAAGCAATTCAGATTCTTGAACAGAACTCCAAGCTGATCGTGGTGTCTGTAAACGCAGAACGGATTGTTTTTCTGGCTCCGGCTGTCAGCGAAGGCCGCAGAATTTTGGCGAGAAGTCCGAGTAAAAATCGATTATATTGTTTACGCAAAAACGCACCGTTTTAATAAACCCAGAAGATTCTTCACCACTGTCCGCTAGAATAGAAGCTTTGTGAGAATGGCCGGGAACCCTACCGAGGAGTTGGGTGAGTGAGAAATGGGACAAACACGTAGGAAAATTTTCCTACTGCATCCGATGACGGTGCGAATTTACGGTGGATTCACGGCGCATTCACGGTTCCGTTTCTTCCCTCCGACAGAATTGCTGGAACGCGTGTTGCTCCGTTTGGGGTACGCCGATACCGATGAGCAACTACAGACCACGATCACCAAGTTTCTTACGCCAGTCCTCATCAAGATCACTTCGCCGAATGAAAATGTTCGCAAGAAGGTAGGGGGCATTCAGAGGGTCCGTCCCCTGGGAAAGCGATTTCGGATTCATGGTTTCCCCCGTTCCAGGTCATGGAGATTTTGACGCACATCAACAAGCGTCTGAAGTCACGGAATCAAATCCAGATCCCGCTCGCTCCGCTGTTGACGCAGTATCAGCAGGCAAACTCCTTATTTTTGATCGTAAGTGCTTACACGTAACCCTGTTGCTTTTGATTTAAGTTGAAAAGAGTTGTTTTTTTTTCATGTAAAAGAACTTTGCCATCATCTACATTACGATGGGTTTTCCGAGGATGACAGTGGAGGAGCAGACGGAAATGGCACCCGTTTTGTTGAACTGTCTCGAGGGAAAGCCAGAAACGCATCAGGACAAGTAGGTAACCTCCCTGTTTATTCCGTAATAGTACACTGATCACGCGCTGTTCCATAGGATACTGATGCTAGTGCTTCCACTGTTGGGTGAAATTAAGATTCCCGATAACCCGGAGAACCGTTCCGAGCTGTTGGGACTCTCCAATAAGCCGCACACCAAGCAGCAGCTGCTCTCGATTCTGATGGATGTCCTGTTGCTGCCGTACGGCACATTGCCGGACAGTGATGTACCGTCTGGCATGAGCGTGTACACGTTCAAACGCGTCACTGTGAAACCACCGAAGGCTGAAGAGCTCGAGCATCTTAAGAAAGGTATTGTGCGGTTCCTCTGTGGCGGCATCTTTCCGGATCCGGAGATTCTCGCCCACCTGGTGGTGGCATCAGCGGATACCAGGTTTTCCGTTGCCACGCCGGCCATTGGGGAGCTGAACAAAATCTGTAGCTCGCTCGATTGGACCGATCCCAAGCTGTCGACTCCACTGTATACGCTGTTCACGGGAAACGGCTCAAAGATCCCCGATCGCAAGACGAGTGGCGTGAGTGCGCGGGTACGGCAGAAGCTGTTGCAACATTTGCTCAAATGTCGCGGCAACGGGATCATTACGGCCAGAGGGATGCAGGTGATCTTTGAGTCCCTCTTTGGTGAAGTAACAAATCAAAAGTGTAAAGTACTGGCTCTTCAGTTTGCCTACAATCTCATCAACCAGTGAGTAGAGCAACATCACTCCGATCACTTCATGCAGCGATATAACGTTCCATTTTACTTTACAGAGGCGATCCAGATTTGATCAACAAACTATCGCAAGTTCTGTTAACTGGCATCGCTAAACTGGTTGGAACTTCGTCAGAGGAAAGCGTCGAAGTGCAGAACGCTGCCTATAGTGCGTTGGCTCAGCTTGCCATCGTTTGTCCTACGACCGTAAATCAAGATATACAGCTGGTGGGCGAGTATTTTAATCATTTGCAGCAGGCACCGGTCGACATGCAGTCATCCATACGCGAGGCACTGGTCGCATTAGCTCAAGCGTTCGATTGGCGTAAGCAACCACTGCCAGCTACAGCGGCTGCCATGGAAACGGATGATGGTGCTAGCAAGCAGCAGCCGCGCTTGTTTGCACCAAACGCCAATCAAAACCTGTTGCTAGCACTGCTTGGTGAGAAAGCCGAATCCAAGATGCCGATCGTACAGAATGTAGCTTCGGTTTTCCTGACCACCTGCTTCCCCGATTACTTTGTTCCATCGCGCTATCTGTTGCTGATTATCTGTGGAGAAAGCGCACAGTTGCGTGAAATGATGACCACCTATCTGTACGGTGTGTCGAAGAAAGATCACATCAACTATGCCGCCATACTATCGGTCGATGATTCCGAGCGTCTCCAGTCGGCGAATGCGGAGCAAGCGGCGTTAAAGAAGAACCCTCTGTCGAGCAGCAACGAGCCGAAGCGCATAGTATTGCCCAAGTTTTGTGATATGGTAGAGTACGTGGCGATGAAAGCGGAACGCAAGGTGGCCACCATAGTTGATCGCATGGGATACGGAAAGATAAAGTTGCCCTACAGTATCGATACGTACATCGAGGTGCTGGACTATCTGCGTATCTGTTTGCTCTTTAACGCGGGAGTCGACACACATCCCCGCGATGATAAGGAACTGTTCAAGCTAACCGGCTTTCTGCGCCGGCTGGCTCAGGATGAAGGGCAGCGAAAGACGCTCGTAAAGTATAACGATCTCGTCCGACGGCTAGTGATCGCACGGAAAGGAATGACTGAGCTGACCTGTTTGTACGATCTCGTAAATGGCATTCCGGACGTGCTGGTCGAAGAGAACAAGGATCTGCTGCTGACGTTGGAAGCTTCGTTGAAGGAAATTTCGGAACCGACGCGTGCCCTCATTGCCAAAGTGTACGGAGCACTGTTGGCTTACGCCAGCGATGATGCCGCATTCGATAAACAAGTGAAGGAACTGCAAACCTTGGGCAGCAAGTCGTTGGAAACGCGTCACGGTTCCCTACTAGCTGCCTCGAATGCGGTCTACCGCAAGTTGCTTATTCAACGATCCAGTGGCGTACCGGTGGCCTCCGAGTGGGTTTCTTTGAAGCAGTTGGTCCAACTGCTTGTGTCGCTTCTGAACGATCAACAATCGCTGCTACAATCGGCTGCCATAAGAGGGTTGTGCTTGATCGGATCGAACACGGTGCTGCCTTTGCCAGCAGATGCTAGCGAAAGCATGGAAACCGATGCCAGCACAACCGGTTCGACGAGTGCCTCGAAGACTTCCCTACTGGAAACGCTAATGACACTACTGCAGAGTGCTCATACGAAAGCGAAGATTCGTGAGGATAGTGCCCATTGTCTCGGGTATTTGGCTATTGGTGATCGAGAGTACTTTGCACGCAAGGTTTTGGAACGATTCTTGAAGCTGCTCAAATTGACCAAGGATCCGGCACTGCACATCGCGATCGGACAGGGGCTGGCTTACACCCTACAGGGACTCCCGAATGGTGCCGATGGACGTGAAGTTACTGACGGCACAGTAGGTAACGTGGACGATGAAACGCTCACCTGGTTCCTGATTGAGCTCGTGAAGCAGGTTAACGAGCCGCATGCCTACCTAAGACAGGCATGCGCCATTTGGCTACTGGCGGTGGTGAAAAATTGTAAACAGCGTCGTCCTGTGCTGGAGAAACGGCAAATTCTGCAACTTGCCCTCACGGATCTGCTATCGGAGGATAATGGTAAGGCTGGCGTCACGCAGAACGAAGATCCTGTATGACATGTGCTCCAATTTTTTCCTTTTTCGAATAGAACTTGTCCAAGATGTGGCCTCGAGGGCCCTGGGTATTGTATATTCTCTCTCAGATGCGGAGGGGCAAGAGGAGATGACGCATCTGCTGCTGGATCAACTGATTGGTGGTAGACGGGACGTACGCAAGGTGGCAGACGATACGAAGCTGTTCGAGGAAGGTGTTCTTGGCAAAGCTCCGACGGGGTAAATGGTCACCTTACTTGCATTAACGTGGAGAGTTTCATTTCCATTTCTTTTTACCTTCTTGCAGTGGTAAGATGAGCACCTACAAAGAGCTGTGCAACTTGGCCTCGGATCTTAACAAACCGGACGTGTTGTATGAGTTTCTGCAGATCGCCAATCACAACGCTACCTGGAACAGTAAGCTGGGGGCTGCCTTCGGTTTACAGCCGATTTCCAAATCGGCTAAACTGGAACCATACTTGGGCAAGATCGTACCGCGGCTGTTCCGTTACAAGTACGATCCGACACCCAAAATTCAAAACTCGATGATTAGCATCTGGGATTCGGTTGTGGCCGATTCCAAGGCCACAGTTGAGCTGTACTACTGGGAGATACTGGAGGACGTAACGACCAACCTGACCGCTTATGAATGGCGCACTCGAATCGCTTGTTGTCTTGCGGTACGCGATCTGATCAAGCGATCGGCTGGTCTGAAGCTCCGTTCCGATACGAGAAAAAGCTTGAAGCAAAAAGATGAAGCTGCCGGTGAGAAGCCAGCGCCAGTGGAAGATGGCGATGCTAAACCGATGGATGTCGATGAGCAAGCGGTTGTGCCAGAACCGGAATTGCGTACGCTTTGGAGTCAACTGTTCCGGGTGATGGACGATTGCCACGAGGGTACCCGTTTGGCCGCCGAAGGAACGGCGAATGCCCTGAGTAAAGTGTGCGTCGCCGCTTCATCGAGTGATCATGGCAAATCGGGGCTAAATGTGGCCAGTTCAATTATTCCCCTGTTTCTGGAGAGTGGCGTTACCCACACGGTGCCGGAAATACGCCGCTTAAGCATCCGTACGCTGTCGGAGTTGATCGATTCAGCTGGTGCATTGATAATGCCCCATTTGACAAGTCTGGTTCCGTGTTTGTTGCAAGCGACGGGAGAGCTAGACTCCACCAAACTGACCTACCTTTCAACAATGGTTTCGGGTCAGGCAAGCAGTGGAACACAGGAAGCTATCGATTCGCTGCGTGCAGAAGCGGCCAAGCAGCACTATACGATGGAAACGCTGACCAAGTGCATCCGGCACATTGATTACCCGTGCCTGGAACGTATGACTCCGGCTGTTCTCGATGTGCTAAAGACGAGCGTTAATCTGGGCTCGAAAGTGGCCTGCGCGCACTTCATCTGCTTGGTGTGCATACACCTCGGAGCGGAGATGCAACCGCTCTCGAGCAAGTACTTGGGCGCTTGCTTCGGTGGGCTATCCGATCGTAATGCTACTGTGCGCAAGTATTATGCATCCGCGATTGGCCATTTGATCGGTACGGCCAAGGACCAATCGATCATTCGGTTGTTTGGAAAGCTGCAGGAACTGTACTTTGAACAGCAATCGCTCCGTTCGAAAGCCGTTCCGCAGACGATACAGGCAATCAATAAGCGTCATCAGGAGGTATTGAAAGACTACAGTGGCCACGTATTACCACTCGTGTTCTTTGCCATGCACGAGGAGCAAACGGAGGAAAGCAAGTCGACGGTGGAGCTGTGGCAAGAGCTTTGGAACGAAATCAATACCGGCGATGCCGGATTGCGTTTGAACATGGAGGCAATCGTTGCGATCCTCGAGACCAATCTGAATAACGCGTCCTGGGTTTTGAAGGCACAAGCTGGTGCCGCGACTGCTACACTAGCATCGAAAATACGCTCTCATCTGGACGATTCGGTGCGACTGCGGTTGATCGATTTGATTCTGAACAATGTGACTGGCCGCACGTTCCAGGGAAAGGAACGGTTACTTCAAGCGCTGGCCAGTTTGTGTAAGATGCTGGATCAAACTGCGACCAACCATGCGCAGCGTATAGTGGATGCGGTGATGAAGGAGTGCCGCAAGGAGGAACCAGTCTACCGAACCCATGCCCTGCGCTCGCTAGGGAACATACTGGACGAGCTAAAGGTGGACCGGTTCGAAGAGCTCTATAACATGGTATGGCATTTGCTCGACAATCAGCAGCAACAGCAGCAGCAAGATTCTGCCAACGATAAAAGTGGCCCATCATCCTCCGGCGGAGCTGCATCGTCCAGTGGTAACGACGGATCGACTGGAGAGTTTGTTACATCGGAGGAACGGAATAAGCAGATGGTGATCTCCGTGCAGCTCAAAGAGACCGTCTGTGAGACGCTTGGCAAAGCGTGGCCAGAAAATTCGATCGAAACGCAACGGCGCTTTCAACAGATGTTTGTGGAGAAGTGCGTTCAGTGTTTAAAGCTGAACACTCGGCCAGTGCAAATGTGTCTGTTGCAATCGTTGGGACGTTTTCTGGAACGTTTGCATCTGCTGCGCAAATCGGAGTCGGTTGGTGTCCACATAGAAACTGACAAGAACACTGGATCTCTGGAAGGAATCAGGGAAAAGAAAGCGAAAGTCGAACTGGTACAGGATGGCGGTGCCGAGTCGTCGGGCGTTCTGGAGCGTATCTGCCGAATCGTTCTCTCAGCTATCGTTGAAGTGGCCGGTAAGGAATGTGGAGTGGAATGTCGCAAAGAATTAATGTTGTTCATTACAGCAAAATGTTTTTTTTTATCACACGTTGCACCGTAGCAATCCCGCACACGGGACTCAAGAAGGAAGCACTCAACATTATGCTGATACTGGGCAACAAGCTGAAGGCCAAGGAGCCCGGCACGGTGGACACGGAGTTAGCCCTGGTTCGGCAAACATTCGAGCAGGTAATGCAGCAATTGCAAAAGGACACCGCACCGGAGGTCAAGTGTCGGCTGAAGGATTTGGAGGAAAAACTAAAGTAAGTTCCGGGGGATGTGATTGCAGAACATTACTTACACTCCTCTCCTACGTACATTAGCGTGTGAAAATGTTTTCTTTTCGGGTGGTATAGTATCGGCCGTTTAAGGGACAGTGCGATTGTAAAGATTCTCACCATTACAAAACATAAGAGAAGAAACGAAAGACTAACTTTGGAAATCTACATCCGTTCGGTCGTTATTTATTCTCCAACGCTGCGGTTGTTAACCCAACTCCAGGAAGAGGTTTTACCGTGATCCTTGAGTTCTATTCCTGCCGTCTTTAAACTATTGCGCAATTGATCACAAACGAGAAACAGTTGCTTATCTTTGGTTTCCAGTGCCCGCAACCGTATTTCGGCGCGTGTTCTCACCATCGCTTCTACGACGGATTCGAGTATTGCAAATTGATCTGCGTCTCGGCCATCAACCTGCCGTTGGGTTGTCCTTTCGAAGGATTGCAATCCGTAAGACAGCAACTGTTCGCGAACGTAGCGTGTGACGGCAAGAACGGCACCGACATTCGATGCGCCTATAAACTGTGACTGTGCTGAAGCTCCAGACTGTTCATTTCCATTGATTGTCTTTTGCGCGATTGAAATCAAATCGCTCAGTGCCAGAACCGAGTTGGCGGTATTGAAATCGTTGCCTAAATATGCGTCCACGGTGGCCTGGGTTTTGGCCAGGCAATCGAACAGGTTCTCCTCCGATGAACCGTACGTGTGGGGCTTTAGTCCATCGACGTAGGCTTTGGAATCGTGGAAAAAGCTGACAAACTTACGCAGAACATTACTCGCAGTAGACATCGATTCCGGTCCGTACTCGATCACGCTACGATAGTGCGAAAGCAGACAGAGCATCCGAAACTCGTCGTCCGTGTGCGTTTGCAGTAGTTCCGCGATGCTGATCGTATTCTTGAGGGATTTGGACATTTTGTGCGTCTGTCCTTCGAGATGCAGCTGGCCGGTGTGTATCCAGTGTGTGACCCAATCGGGAACGTCGTGGTAACAGCAGCTTTGCGTTTCTTCGTTTTCATGGTGCGGAAAGCGCAGATCCAATCCACCGGCATGGAAATCCAACCGTTTACCGAATACGTGACTGGCCATCGTTGAGCATTCTATGTGCCATCCAGGGCGGCCACTGGTTACCGAAACTCCTGCTCCTTCGCCGGACCACGCTGGTTCACCGGGTTTCGATGCTTTCCAGAGTGCAAAATCGGACGGATGTCGCTTGGAACTGGCCTCCTGAGCCGGTTCAAGGATCACCTTCTGCAGTTTGCCGTACCGCTCGTACTTGCTCGTCTCGAAGTACACCGATCCATCGTCCGTCCGGTAAGCGTATCCTTTATCGATGAGCGTCTGGACGAAGCGTACGATGGCAGGAATGTGTTCGGTGACGCGAAGCTTAACGTCCGGTGCCTGGACATTCAGGTGAGTCAAATCATTCCAAAATTCCGCCTCATACTTGCGCGCCAGCACCTGCCAATCCATTCCCCTTTCGTTGGCTCGCGCAATAATCTTATCGTCAATGTCGGTGATATTCATCGCAGTAACCAGTGGCAAGCGGAAGTGGTGTTTTAAAATCCGTTGCAAAATATCCAACCGAACGTAGCAGCTGGCATGTCCGATGTGTGCCGAGTCGTAAACCGTCGGGCCGCAGGTGTAGAAGGATAGGAAGGGTTTCTGAAGGTTGATGGCCAATGGTACCTTTTCCTTGGACTTTCCATCGTACAGCCGCAACTCGCTGGTCAGTTTGTTGGTGCAAATCCTCCGAATCGGCCCGAAGGGACGTGGGAACATTTTAATTTACACTTTCTTGGGTGGTGACCGGCCGGTGGGGTTTTCGTATCGGCCAGCTGGTTTTGACAACACGCCGAGTTGAGGCTCCCGCGATGAAATGTTTTTCCAAAGAAAGAAGAAATTGAGGGCTGGTCTTTTTCCTCTGCCTTTTTGATTGCTACTCGCATCGAAATTGAATCGATTTAAATTAATCTGATTCGAATTTATCGGACAAAGCAGCCGGGAAAATTTTGTGATTTTTCCAACAAACCTGCGCAACACTGCTCCGAGGGCAACTGTCACCGTGGTGTTATGAAATGCAAACCAAAACACAAAGTAAAAAGTGCATTTTCACGAGAGTTTCTTTGAGTTGGGACCGCACATTTTCATCAAAACCACAGGAAAAATGATGCGCTACGAGGGAAACGAGGAGCTGGCGGATAAATCCGCCTGTGCCGGTGTCCGTGCGGATCTGAAAATGTGTCTTCTGGCCAGCGATTGCTGCAAAAAGGTCCGTATCACCGCTGTTGTAAAACTCGCCGGTAGGCCGCTAAATTTATCGCTCGTTTGTAGGAGAAGAAAACTCCCCGCGAATGTCTGAACCGGACGGATGGATCCGTGCCGGAGGAATGTTTTGTATTGCGAAACACCTTCTTCGAGTGTAAGCGTTCCATTGTAAGTGCAAGGGTGGCACCCGGTAAAGATCCTGCTTGGTATCTTACGAACCCTCATCTTTTATCTTCACTTCCGTACAGCTCGACAATCGACAACGGTTTCGTGGAAGGAAAGGATACTGAAATGGCCATCGGATTGTTAAATCATTCAAGGCGACTTTGGTGTTTATTGAAAATCGTGCAACCCCTCTAACTACGTTAGCGCGTGCCGTTCGGTTGTTGGTAGAATATAGCTTAAAGTAAGGAAACTGTAACCTGCCTGTACGGTTTTGTTTCTTCAAGTCCAACTAACTTCCGAATCATGGGAACGGACCCCAGTGGAGATGCGATCGAGCTCACCATCGAGGCTTTGGCTTTTTTCACACGATAGCTGGCTGATGGTACTGATGGACAGATCACTCAAACTGACCGCATTTACTGGAATTGGTTGCCTTGCTTTCCCATTCAGCTGAGGTCTCTCGGCGGCACACTCGTTCAGAATATTTTGTGTTGTGTAGTCCAAAATGTCTCGCGTGGTGTCCAGCTTTGGTGAGCTACTACGGCGCCGGAGGTTATCCTGTTCTGGCGGACCTTGGAGCTGAACTACCTCGCCTTCTGATAATCCCATTTCGATGCTGGAACAGTCATCCAAGCTACGGTTCGAGTGTGGTTCAACCGTTGGCATGGGGTGCGCCGGGCGTTGAATGTCGTATGTTCTCTTGGAACCATTTGGTTTCGATGAGGACGTATCAGATTTTGCCACAATTCGACTCATTTCATCGAGCTTTTGTAGATTTTCTTCAATGCTTTGCCGCAAGTTTCGAGTGTCTTTGGCCAGTGCCTCACTGAGGCATATGCTGCCGGTCGCACATGACACTCCTGGCGGTGGCTCATTGTGAACAGGAATAGCATCCTCGGATTGGCGGTCTTCACAAGATGTCTGCTGGCCTGTGTCGACGGTTGTGCCGATTGCGATATCAACCATTCGATGCTCGATCGGGCGCGATTGTCTCAGGTAGCGTAACGGATCGAACGATTTGAATGGGTTCTCAAAGTGTGCCGAGCGAACAGTGGATGCAGCGGAAGTAGGTTTATCTGCATCTTGTTGTACAGGAATTTGTCCATCCGTTTCAGTTACAGCAGACACGGGTCTCTCCAGTGGCGGATCCTCTTCACAGGCCATTCCATTCAATAGTTCGCGCTGATTAAGCTCCAGTTTCTCGTCGTTGTATTTCGTCCAAATCTGCACCTTTTCCTCAATCAGCCGCCGTTTGTCCTCGCGCTGCTTTTGCAGGTATCGCTGAAACGAGTGGTTGATTTTGTCGCTTTCTTTCTCCAGCTGTTCGATAGTGGTTTTTGCATTCTGGATAATGGCGTTCGTTTCGTCCTCGAACGTGGCCAACAGCTCACGCTCGACGTTCTGGAGGACCTGCAGCTTCCCTTCCCTAGTTTTTGCCGCCTTCATTGACTCAAAGTATCGGCTTTGGTGTTGCTCGTGTCTCTGCAAATCACTTCTGAGCATCACGAGTTTACTGTCGACGTTGCGCTCATGCTGATGCAGTTGATCCAATTTTTCATCAATTTTTTTCATAAAATGATGACTAACGTCTTCACTATTAGTTTCTACTTGAGTCCTTGTATCTTGCCGTTTTGGTGAAATTGATTCTTGCTGAGATGGTCGGGAAAGTATTTTCTCCACCGTATCCTTATGTTCTCGCTCGAGTACCTGCAACTTCTTGGAGTAGCGCTCTTGTACTTGTTTCTTTTCTTTGTCCAGCAGCTTCATAACTTGTTTCT
>NC_064878.1:28184095-28221595 GCF_943734665.1 Anopheles aquasalis | reverse complement strand
ACCGTGTCGCCGTTAAACAAACCGGGAAACAATGCCCGTACTGTTTGAATGATGGCGCTGTCGATGAAGATGATGTCGGAATTTCCCCCCACTTCTACATATTCTCTGCTAATACTGCTGCAGAACAGCGCCTACTTATTTCTGCCACGGTCTTTCGGGAGGAGACCGCCGGAGGGTTAGTCAAAGCGAGCTGACACTCTAGAAGCTGTCAAGCAAAGCGAACGGATGGGCGCCTAGAGCTAAAACAACACACACGCTGAAAAACAGACACGAAAGAACACACGCTACACACTTTGCATTGTGCCCGCTGTCACACAGGACGAATTAAGACAAAAAGAGGGTATCGCAAGTCCTCGAACGGTCGTGTTCTAGTAGTAGGACAAGCAGCAAGGGCAGTAGTAGTAGCAGCAGTAGCAGCAGCAGCAGAAACCAGCACTGTGTGTCAGGATCGTGTGCCATTTTAGTCGCCAGTGGAAAAGTGTCTTTGTTTCATTTGAGTGCACTGTGGTGTCTGTGTATGTAGGTGTATTTGTGGGAGTAGTTCTGTGTGTGAGGCGCGGGAGCGAGCGATAGGGATAATGGCGACGTGGCCACGGTTGCATTGCGGGACCAGGCTACTGGTGTACACGCTACTAGTTGCGGAGGAGCCTAATGGTTGAAATCGGTTCAAACCTTGCCTGGCAGTGGGCAGCAGCACCTCGGGTACCCTTCGGTTAGCGGCAATCGGGCACCACCTCATCATAGACGCGGAGGGTCTACGGTCTACTAGCGGTTGCATGGGTGCATCCATATCGGACAGCGTAACGGTGGGAGGTGGCGTTTGTGGGGGTAAGGCAAATCCCGAAATGGGGGTGCAGCGAAGCTCTGGAAGAACATAAACGGGGGAGGGTGGTTGTTGTTTGATGTTGTTCTCTCTTTTTTTGGTTTGTTGGTCTGGGTGAGCTATTTTGGCGCTGTTCCGCATTTGGACAACTTCTCGGACGCCGGAATTTGTTATATGTGCGCAAGGATTAGGTAACTTTATATACAAAAAGTCTAACGTATTCTACACCAACAACAACTAAACGATCTTATAAAGACCAGTAATGGCTTCTGTACGACAGCTATTAGCACACTGGCGAGTTCCAGTATACATTTCCACTCCATCCTAAACACCGTATCCGTCCGCCATCAACAGTAATGATTGGTTTCCAGCGTGTACTCTTTCCAGGCGTGTGCGGAGTATGTAATTTGCTACGCGAATTGTTCATTTCAGCATCAATTTACAGCGCGGTGCTTACTGCAGCACGTAATCAAAGTGGCTTTTCCGGCCGGATATCCGGTACCCTGTGGGCTGACAGTACCTCCCGGTGCGCACACGAGGCCGGCTAGAGGTTAATAAGTGAATTGTTCCACGATTCGCTTCATCCTTCCAACGAACACAGCACCGGCTAACCGTGGAACCGCGTTAAACGGATCAATCCAACGTCTGCCACGAGCGCGTACATCGGATCGGATATCAGCAATGGGAATGGTTTTACCGGAAGGAAGGTAGGAAGGTTTGTCTGAAATTGCATTTTGATGCTTTCTCTCTCTGGATTTTTGTTTTTCTGTTCTGCCACCGCCGAAAGAAGACGCTAGAAACTATGGATTCCTTCTACCGCGGTCAATGCACTAGCAGATTTGCGAAGCAGCGGCTCAGCTTTAATAGAATTAGTGTGTCCGATCTGGTATTGATGAGGGCTACCCCCGGGGAGCCCCGCAGAACTAACACACGTCCAATCTAGTGCAAGCCAATCACTTGTTAGGAGGATGTTTTTCACAAATTGAATGAGGGGTTGCGTGACTATGGAATGGATTTCATTAAACTAACTGGCACTAATCGTTGGTTGTGCTCATAAAGCCGTTGCATGAGCTGCTCGATGTAGTGGCTAGAAGTCTTTAACTAACATATAATTCATCTTTCCATCCTATAAAAGCGGAACTATTAAAGTACTGATTTTGCATTTCCGGATGCAGGTGTTTTAATGTTGCCTTGCTTCATCCCTCAGCCATCCCTTTAACCAAGGAGCAGTGTTTTATGGAACCTCATAATGAATCAATCACGACAATGGGAGTAATTGTTCCCTGTTCGTGCTCGCTGCAGTCGCTAAATTGCACGCAGTCATAAATTATGAAAATAATGGACAATTTGTGATCGTTTCCGGAGACGCCTAGCAGTTCATTTTACCTGTACCCTGCCAATGCGTTTTAGAGATAGCGTTCATACTTCCCTTGATTTAGATTAACACGAGATTTACGGGAGAGAGAGAGAGAGAGTACAGGGATGGTGTAAGGTGTAAGAAAGGAAGGAATGGAGTGAGCAAAGGCAAAAAGTGCTTCAAGGATCAACTTTGCATTCTACGAACCACGTCACAGCATGCACACAATGAGATGAGCACTATGATGAGTTGGCAAAGTGATGCAGTGGTCCAGTCCACACCATCGCAGCCCGGTACAGTAGATAGCCTAGCGCAACGCCACCAGCGCAGACACGGTGACGACAGTCAACTATTTCCATCAGGACATTCCTTAACATTGCTTCTTCTTCTGTGACGTGTTCGATTATCATTCGGTGCAGCAGCAGCAGCAGCAACAAGTGCAACGTGAGCGCAAACCGTGCGAGCTCGTTTTAGTCACGCACGCCTCCATGCCAAGATTGCGTCTTTTTTTTCAGTATTCCACTCTCAACGTCGGTGCTCTAGTGCTTCTAGTGGCTGGTGCCATGATGCACGATCTCTATCTTCTTCATGTCCCACAGCACGCAGACACAAATACACACAGACACGCACACTGTGCTTCGTTAGCTCGTTCGTTCTGATTACTTTTTTTTTGCATAAGGCGTGTGCAAAAAAGGATGGGACCAGGATCGGAATGGAGAGAGTTTAATGAGGTTTTCTTTTTCGTTCAGGGTGGTTTGACTTCAGGTCCTTCTCCTTCATACGCGCTGGTAATGGTAATGACTTTTCCATAGGAAACTTTGATTTAAATAAAAAAAAAAGAAAAACCGACGTTCCTGATCGCCTACGACGCCAACTGCGATGGAAAATTTGGTTCGCCAGTGCGTTAGCTGATACTGTTGGCCATCCTATACATACATATCCGTAGGTTTCCGTCCGTAAAACCATGGTGACGATCAATCACCGAAATCTCACGGCACACGGCGGCGTCGGCGTCGGATTTCCCTCGACGGGGGTGTTAGTGTGCAAAAAAAAGGGGGAAAACAACAAGACAAACAAGATGGCGTGTGCCCACGGTCATCTCGCCACACCGCATTCACTTGACCGCAGTCATCCGGCCCCCCCTCCCCAGTACGAGTTCTGTTCCGTGTAAAGCAACTCCCAGCATCTCTCCCCTGGGCGGGGGTAAACAACCCCTGCGGCGTCGTTGAAGTCAGTGGTTTGTTTTACTTTCACACCGGACGGGCGGACGGACCGAAATGAGTTTCAAAACCGTCCTCTCAGTGGAAAAATTCGCAGCATGGAAAGTGGACCAAAAAACCAGGCGACCGTCGGTATCTTTTCTTGCCTTTTTTCTCCGTTTCAAGACCGGCAAGCCTAACAGGTACAGTCCCTGGCAGGCTGAGTGTTAGTAGAGCCGACGGAAAATGGTAACAGTAACCCGCCACTCGTAAATTAATCGTTAACATTCATAAGTACGGGAGTATAGCGCCGAGAGGGAGAGTAAAAGTGAAAGAATACGCGTGAGATGACATGCCAGCGCTTTGAAGTGAAGCACTAGAGACCGAGGTAGTATCATAAAACGGGTGACGAGCATCGATAGTAAAAAAAAAACACTTTTGGCCTTTGGTAAACTCACGCAGCACACCCTACATTGACTGCCCAGTATCCTACATTGTATGCGCGTGTTATTAGCCACCCTCCGAGAGTTGGTTAACCGAGTGTTGACCGAAGCCAATTCGCAGTTGGCATACTTTTCGCCGCCATCGCCACCGGGAGGGGGTGAAGAATGTTGGAAAATATCGAATTTTATTATGACGTGTTTTTCGCGTGGCAACCCTTTTGTTCCATCCCCCCGGGGCCCGATGGGGGGTGTGCATAAAATTGGTAAACCATTTCATTGGCCTGGGGTGGGTGGGTGCTTCCACACTTTAAATGCTCCCTCGAGGGGTGAACCGATTGTGGCGGAATGGTTGCTGTGATATGCTGAGATGTGGGCTATTTTGAAGCAACATTAACGCAGTTTTATGTTGCCGTTGGTTGTTGAGTGGAGAATTGATAAAAGAAAAATCGATTGCAAATGCAACACGACAGTAGCTGGTCGTTGTAGTCACATTGCAAAATGTCACTTTAACGATGAGTAATGTTTCGAACCAATTCGCACTGTTACAAGGACGCCAAAGCGAGGCCCTAGCTGCCGGGGCCTGCGCCAAAGGCAGTTGCTGACAGTATGCCCGAAGTGCAAACGCGATGGTAATACTGTGGAGCGGACAGTGGAATAGATATGTCATTGCAACATTCATAACCTCGAGCCTCGATCGATCGAAAACTATTGAAGCGAAAAGTGAACCGAAATGTTTTGAGCACGAGGCGAACGAGCAGAGTGGGCGGTGACATCGGGGACAGGGTTTTTCTTTCGGAATGTGCGGCCCTCCCCGCCCCTTGCTGACGTAGGCTAGGTGGTTGCCATGTTGCTCCCGATAATTAAACCATCGTTGAAGCGCCGATGAAGGACACGCTCGTGCTCGTGCTGCTGCCCTTGCCCTAAGCTGAGCTGAGTTGTGCTGAACGTTGCGCGTCATCTCTCTCTCTCTATGGCTCCCTTTCGATCCTGGGTGGAGTGGTTGGTGGATTAGAAAACCGGATGCGAGGTGGCAATGAGGGTCTGTTCCATTTATGAAATGGAATTGTCATCAATGGCGTACAGCAGCACGTGCGGTGCCGTGAGTAGCAGGAACCGATCATGCTGCGCTGTCGGAAACGGATAACAAATTGAGTTAGCCCGGTCCCGACTCCCGACTCCGGCTAATGGCGTATCTATTGGGCGGGAGCGTGTGGGAGAGAGAGCGAGGGAGCCGCAGATGATGGAAGTGATACATTATCTAAAGTTTGCATGTCAAACATGTTGTTGTTCGGTGCGCTGGAAATGTATCCTCCCGCACCCCTCCCGCAGAGCAGTGCGCGTGTTCTTTGATCGCTTTTTTCCTCCGTTTTTTTTTCGCTTTTTCCTTTTGCCCGCAGCGAAATATGTGTGTCAAACGGCGATGGCGCGTGATCGCTCACGGGACCGCCTAGACCGCCTCGTTCCATGACATGACGGTGACGTGGAGCATCCGTGACACACCATCTGTACCGTAACGACAGGTGCCACCGCCATATTTTCGCCGGCACTAGCGCTAACGGTGGTGGTTCTGGTTTCATCGTGACAACCTTCTCCGCAAAGGAGCTCCGGGAGAGCTCCTGCTGACATCCGGCACCGTCTCAAGGTGTCCCTAACGTCTAATGATGCTTCATCGCGAAGGCAAACAAGCTCTCCGGACTGGTATTTACGGAATAAAAATGGCAAATATTGATTGTTGAGATTTTTCGCAACAACATCAACCAAACTTCGCTGGTCTGTGTATGCGTGTCATGCAAACGCATTGTCACACTATTTCAAAGCGAAGCGTCCAGTAATATGGTGAGGCTACTGATGACAAATGATGACAAACGTTGGCCAGTAGGGTTGGGGCCTAGGTCGTCTAGTGGCCTGTGAGCTGCCGCTCAGAGTGACAGAGGAACTAGAGAGAGAGAGAGAGAGAGATTCCGAACGCGCCCTACACTCGACTCGACGAAGAAGGGTTCACCGTTTTGTCAGGCAAAGATTTATGGTGACAACTGATGGGTCAGCCACAATCGTTTGTTGTGCTTCAAAGCGAGAAAGGAGAAGAAGGATAATAATGGGCCCCGACGACGACGGGGCATCGTTACCGGCAAGCCAATGAGCTGGCGTGAGCCGTAAAGTGATTAGGTTTTTTAAAGTTTTTGACATTCATCCAGCAGCAGCAGCACCAGCGGCAGGCGCGGCCATTCGTTCCGTCATCTTAGCGTGTGCTTTGTCACACATTGGCTTTCTTCGTTAATCTCGCGTGGCACACCCGTGGCTTGCATGCCCGTGTTATGGCCAAAGGTTAATTGCCATAACGTCATCCTAGGAATGCAAAACATTTGATAACTTATGTTTCATGATCCACGGATCCCATGCGTCACGTGCAAATGAGCAGTAACCGAATTGGAGTGTTCGTGTAGTTGAATTATAATACCATTAGGTGATATTTTGGAGGAATAACCATTAATTATCGTTCCAACAGTTTGTCAACGCCAATGTGACTATTAAGAACGGGTTAATTCGGTCAAGGAAATGGTTTAGTTTTGCGATTTTTTCTCTCTGTTGTACACCATTTGGGATTTGACCTTGCAAACCTAATTCTTATATTCAAATACAAATGCTAGGTCATACTTTTCTATGTCTGCAAAAATATCGTTTTTTTCTTTTTTAATATGAAGAGTAGAAATTAATGGCCTTCGGTCAGAAAGCATCTTTTTCATTCCCGTTCTTGTGGAATATTTTTTTAACAGTTTTGATAGTACTTTGTAGCTGGAAAAGCTTTATACAATCATCTAAAAAAAAGTATAAACTAATTTCACAATAACTCGATGGAGATACCAGCTTAAAAACGAGCAGATTATGTATTCCAACAAAAGTGGCCAATTAGTGTTGAAACCATGATGGATATCGTTTTTTAGAACGTTGCTTTATGGAAAACTGCGTTTTAATGTTGCGAGATACACTGAGCCAGTTATGCCTTGATTAATCCAACAAGTGCACACATCATTTTTAAAAGTTTCATCATTCTGAAACAAACAAATTACCCTAAAACTTTTAAATACATAATCCCTCCTTTAAGCTTCACGCTCACCTTCAGTTATGGAATGTGTGGTTCGGAAAATGTTTGTAACGTTTTTCGATTAGCAAAAAAGAAAAAACCACACGGCAAGCACCTGCAGCGGCCGCAAGCAGGTTCGTGTTCGTCAACAGGCGCTTTCCAAACACAGACAACACTTCAATAAATCCTGACAGCTGTCGCCGATCCATCGTTGACGGGACAGGGCCCCCGCAGAAACGGGCCAGGTAACGGTTCGCACCACCGTTCCCCGTCCCCGTCGTCGAGGGGGAAAGATTTGTCGAAGAAATTTGAACCACAGCCTCTCGCACCTCGCACCACTCCTCTCGGTTCGCTGCTGGTGGAAGTGTTTTTGCAAATATTGGCGAAGAAAATATGTTCATTATGTAAAGTGCCACAAGCACACATACAGACACACACCGACAGTGATCGGTAGTCGATTGTTTTGCTTTCTCCGGCCTGATTGTCAGGTGAAAAAGTGTCTGTCTCTACCATTTGTGAACAAACCCTGCATCGTGTGTACTACACCTTCAGCTTTAGGAAGGAACTAGGTTTGGTTCGGAAATTGGAAATAGTTTTTCCTCATCATGGATAGTGTCATAGATGAATGGGAATGGAAACTTTGGCTGAAGGCTTTGCTAACTTTCTGTGCTGCCAGTGGCACCAACCATTTGCCATACTAAACTTTCCAACAAATCCAGCGGTTTTCCTCGCTCAACATAACGATGAATACGAGGGAACAAGCATTACACAACACCAGCGAGCAGAGCTGCTGCGGTTGAGCGTGAATGATAAACGGAGCTTTCTTACCGCTTTCGGTAGCGCCGACAGTTTCGGGAAATCTCGAAGGAAGGAAAAGTCGCGTCCACCTCCACCAAGCCACCAGGGAGAGTAGCCGCGGTGCGTGTGAATGCTAATAATGGCACCGAACCGAACAGTTAGCGGCGGCGCGGACCAATCTTTGTTACCCAAAGACCCCTCAAAGCGTTCTGATGCTGAGATCGCTGCCGAAAGCGTTGTTTGCGTTTAATAATCATGCTCGCAAATAAAACAACAACCGAGGCTTTTTTTTGTGCTGCTCGTTGTTTCTCCGTTTTCCAGATCCCAAATTTTCGCCACTCTCAGTTCGTTGGTTTGACTCTAGGAACAGCAGCAGCAGCAACAACAACATCAGCACTTGGTGCGGCGCCGAAGAAACAAAGAAAGTGTGGGCGACGTCTAAGCGGCTCAAGCGGCGTCTTTTCACCGACTTCTGGTGTGAGGTGGACCAGTTTCCTGGGCATCCTTTTTTGCATTCTGCTGCAGAAGTCGAAACGGTCGCACTTCTTTGGATTACTTCTGGTGGCTGGTAGGAGCTACTCCTGCAAAAAGACAGCAGCAGGCAGATGATGGTGGTTTTCGCGTGAACCGTGAATGATAAACTTTTTTGGTGGCATCAGCGGCAGCCATGTTGTAACACTTAGTTCCTTCGACTATCTCTTCGACTAAGGAGAAGCAGGGAGATGGTATGAGCTACCAGGCACACCGCCACCCCCCTTCTAACTGCATTATGATGTGCTTCAGTGTTTTGGTACCACACGCTACCCAGGTTTGGTGCACACCAAATGCTGCCGATGAAAGGTACCTGACAGGCCGGGAGCACGATGGCGGCGCTCTCAAAAAGTAAAGATCACATTCCTTCCCTTTTTTGCGGCTCGTGTAGTTGATGACAGGGTTGATCGAATTCACGAAGAGTTTCTGGACTGGATGGTGTAGACACGATTCCCTTCGGCTTGGATGGAACACATCTTTTGGCTTTGGCAGATAGGACAGACATGGTACGGTGTATCGGTGTGCCGAAGACAGCACGCATCTGCTCGAACCCAGTATTTGCCAGAATAATATTACTCCACCACGGCCTCCATATTTCCCCCTCACTCCTTCGAACCACAAAAACCCAAAAATAAACGTACACCGAAGCGTGTTTCGCGTTAATGACCGGCAAATTATTTCCGGCGTCCTCTCAACGAGCCACTCCTCCCGGCTGTGTCACAGGAAATTAGGTGTATGACAAGATTCAGGCTCATCCCAACAACCACCGTAGATCCAGCACGTTAATGGAACTGTTTTCTGTGTGTACCGTATGGGATTAAATCTTTATACGAACATAAACATCTCGGTCGTCTGTTTTTTAATATTCTACTTCGCTTGTTTTGTCGCTTTAACTAGCGCTCGTCCACAAACACTCACGAGCTTACGAACCGTGAGCTAATGTTCGTGTCTTAGAAAGTGAAGCCAAGCATATGTTTTCTCCCTTCACAAAATGATGCCAATCGAAGCCGATCGTTTGCATAATCTAGACAGGCAAATGAAAGAACTCTACTCCCAGCATGAGGTGGTTCGACGAATCGACAGCATCGGTCCAAACAGTGTTTCGTTGGCCGTAAGGGGCGTCTTACGAAACGAATCGGCTGTTTCGCTGCCGACAGACGAGAATGGACAGTGTCATGAACTTGACACACGAGCGGAAATGTGATCCGCGCTGCAGGGATAACGGTTAAAAAAAATATGTAAAACCAACCAACCACTGCAGCGGGCGGTGGTTAAAATGTAAATACTGGCTGGTTACAAACCCAAGGCATACGTATGTCAATCAACGTTTCGAGCGATAAGCGTTACAGGCTGATCGAAATTTCACACACTGTTTTTGGGTCCGTTTTTATTTTGCCCACGGAGGAAATTAGTTTTCCTCGAGCCGTAGCAATAGTTATTTTATTTTCCATCAAAAAAACAATGAGTTTCAAATTTTTGCATACGAGCATAAATCACTTTTTTCACAAACGGTACGTCAGCTATACCAGCAGCTAGTATCAGCATTGTAAATCACATGGATTCCTTTCAATCAAAACAGGTCCTTTGATTACGATTGCAAGGACTAGCGACGGCTATGTGCAAGTAAATCAGTCGATGTAAATGATTTCAAAATTGCATTACCATTAACCGAAGCGCAGAAACCGATGGAGCCTGGACTGGGTGAGAGAACCGAGCAACTGGGCTCGAATCGAATCGAATGCCAAAGGAAGAAAGGATAGATAAACCAGGGAGGATGAGGGAAATTTATGGAAATAGGATTCCGAAACATGGGAGTGGAAGACCATTACGAAGAGTAGTGCAAAGAGAATGAAGAACAGAGCGACAGACAGGGCAAAACAGATAAAAAGAAGTGCAAAGAGTGGAGCAGCAGCAGCAGCAGCAGCAGCAGCAGAAGTGAACGAAAAGAAAAGGACAATCACATAGAAAGAGAGAGAGAGAGCAACAAAACAAAAAAAAAAGAGTGGCGACTTTTTCACGTGAAAATGCGCGCGCCCCCTCACGATATTATTATTATTTGAATCTTTTTTTGCTGTTGTTGTTGTTGTTGTTGCTGCTGTTGTTGTTGTTCTTGTTGTTGGTTTTCATTTTGACAAAATGCCAGAGAGAGCGCACAAAATTACATTTATTTTTAAAAATCACATGGGGAATATATATACACGTATGAATGTTGGAGGAGCAAAGGAAACGGTGGGAACGGACCGATGAGAGCAATGATGAGCAAGGGAAGGTAAGGGATGGTGTTGGTGGTGTAGCTGTTTGGTGCGGGGTGTGATCGAATGAAATGGAGCGCAGATTATGAGCGAAAGGGAGATGGGGCCTCCCTCGGCGAAGGGAGGCCAGTGGAAACCAATACCGGCACGTCACGTCAATCGTGACAAACGGGTGGATTTTACGGGGGGAATTCGCGTTTTCGATTTTCATCGCCACCATCGCGATACTCGGTCGGCTGTTGTGAAACACGACAGGAAAATATTTTTCCTTCGCTTGCGAATTTCGTGAAGGGCTCTAAACCCCGGATGGCCGGTACGGTGGCCAATCGATTGATCCACGGGCAGAAAAGTTTCGAGTAGGCGATCGATGCACATAAGGGGGGTTTTTTTTTTAGTGCCGGTTGGTTCTGTGTGTCTAATTTGAGTAAACTGGCACCGCCGAGGGCAGCTGCCAACTAACTTAATGTCGACTTAACGACGAACTTAACTAATGTCATTTTTCCATGAATGAAACAGCCATGACCACGCTGGGGACAGCTGCTGGTGGAGTTTGGATTTTTGAGAAAATCTGTGGTGTCGATCCGCTGGTGCGCGATGAAAATCGATCGACTGATGTGAGATTTTAGGCGGAGAAGATAGGGGAATGAGGGGATGAAATTCGATGGTCAGTTTGCGGTTTTTTTTTTGTGCTGGTAAAATAACCACCTTCATTGTCCTGCTGCAGACGGGCCGGCGAGAAGAAAATGTGCGTCCGATAGTGACACTCGTCCGATCCGCCACCGCCATAGCTGTCGCGCGTTTTCCGCTGATGGCGCCCCGTTATCTTGCTCTTCGAGCCGCCCCCACCGGCACGGCCGCCTCCCTCGCGCATATTTTTCCGAAACATTAAATTCATTTTCAAGGCGACTGTGCGGCTGTGACCGCACGCGTTGGTATCTTCGTTTTCTTCCTACGATCCGGAGGAGGGAGTGCTTGCTTGATATTAGCACGATTAGGGCGTTTGCTATCGTTTTTCGACCTTCAGGGCGAGCACAGGGTGAAGCTAATGCTGGGCAATTCCGTAGATTATCCTTTACGACACTTTGCGGCACAATCGCGCGGTACAAACGTGCTTTTAAAACAATCTAATTTACTACTACTGCTGCTGATCTGCTGCGGGGGTTTTCGCTCTTCTGTATCGAGTGGAAAATATAAACAACACACTTTTCAACGCTACTTCACTATCCTTTCGAGGCTAGCGTACGTCTAACCTTGACGGGGCAACAATATTGTACCGAATTAGAATGGTTAGCCGCGGTTTCGAGACACTTTTAGCATACGATAACGATCGAGAGCATCGAGAGAAAAATGCGCCAACTAAATGATGCTGATACCAGGACAATAATCAAATGGCGTCACAAGCTGTGCTGTTCGATTGGGAAATCACCACCGGCCACCAAACGGGGCCAAACGAAAGGCCACAAGCAGTTGATCGGCAAAAGGTCGCGCAGTCTATAATAACGTTCGCTCCACCACGACGAAGACGATGATCTTACGCGACCGCGAACGAAATCTCAACTGACGGTGGGTTGCGGATCTTCGTGCGTGGCGTGCCGCGATCGTGGAAAAGTGTCTGTGTGTGGTTCTTTTTGAGGTGAGAACTCATCTCATCGTTTTGCTCGTAGTGCTTTACGTTGGAGACACACCAGCGTAGTGGCTGACTGAGAGAGAGGGAGATAGAGACAGAGCGAGAGAGAGAGACAGAGAGAGAACGCAAGTGTGAGGCCATTGAGATGACCGTGGCCACTTGTAGCGTAGACCCCCCTTGCAAGACATGGGCGGTGATGAATGAAAAAACGTCGTTAATGATCTGTCGCTTGGGAATTGGACGCGTTGCGGGCAGTGTTACTGTGCTACGAATTGGTTTCATTTATAAAACCATATTCACTCTTTCTATTAATTGGAATTGGTTTAACGTTGGAAAAATGGTTTCAATCGAAAAAAGGATGTAAAAAGAAAGTTATGGCCAGACCGACTAGTTGGCTCACTGTGCACCTGTGACCTGCAGGACGTGTAAATAATACCCCGCAACTGTTCAAAAGAACACCAACACGAGTGTATGGCCAACATATGGTCAACGGCTGCCAGAGATCCAGCCCGGTATTGGCAGGTGAACCGGTGTTCCATCCCGCTTCGTCATTTGTGGGCGATTGATTTACTGGTTTCTGGCGTGCGGACACTTGGGACTCATCCACATGGTACATCATGGATGATGATCGTTTTTGGAATGTCTTCTGATCGGTCGTTGTACATGGTGGGAAACATTTATATCTTCCTAATGCTGATGTATTAAAAACGTAGTTAATGCGTAAGATTTTTCGCAACATCACTCTACCGTAAACGTAAGAGGAATCAACCGTACAGCATGTAAAGGATCGCGCCGTAACGGAATCAGATTCCTACATGCTATAAATAATCCAACGGTTTCAATGGCTTGGAAGTGATGGAATTAGTAAGCAGTTCGTTGATTTGACAGGCACTTAGTTAACTTTAGAGAGCCATAAAACAGCAAGTGTTTTCTTTTTGCGAATGCTATTAAATTGGCTTTTATTATGACTCCACGTAGCCAGACACATACGGGCCAGCTTTGAAGAAGTTCGTGTTGATTAACCGAACCGGGTGGCCGATGGAATGGCGCCAACAGTTCTGCCCGATCGCAATCGCCACCCAATGATGGACGAATGGGCACGGAACGAAAAGACACGGATCGTTCGAGTTAGCTAACCACTACCCACTACTACTGCTCTGCTGAAAGAGAGGGAGCGAAGGATCCAATTTCATGCTGATGTCCCTCGAGGTAATTAGCAAATGACATCGTTGAGCTGGTTTCCAATGATTAGTGCTGCTACCACCACGTCTCAGCTCGAGCTCCGAGTCAGGTCAACAGATGGAATCACCGGGAAGGCATTCAAAATGCGCACCCTTCCTTGCTCCCTTCCCTTTGGTATCCGCCCGTTGAAGTAAACATTGCAAAACATCGCTTTGACAAGTGCAGATCCCCGAAGGAGTTAGCATCATCGGGACCCAATCGGACATTCGATTTCAATTAAAACAAATCGATTTGTTGGCCATTCCGCCCCAAAGCACACACGGCACGTGGGATGAAAATATAATTTTTAATTAAGCCAGCGTGTAACAATTGGCTGCACGTACGCGTACCATTGCGTCACCGGACCGGTACCGAGTAGAGTAGAGTCGTTCCGACTTCAATTAGTCAATATTTGTTCCGGTACTCGGTGTTCGAAAAAAAAACTCGGGAAACATATGCTTGTTGAGGCCAGGATATGAGTTTTAAGAGTCGCCAGGGCACCAGCGCGGTGTATGTTGAGCTAATAAGCTGTCATAGACATAAATAAACGTGGATTCGAGTAATAACCCAGCGTATGTGTTTGTGCAAGAGAATACACCAGCAGGATGCAATATTTTACAAACCAGAACCAACCGGGGACGTATACTGCAGACTTAATTATTTTCCCAGCCAGCATTCGTGGTGCACTCGAGCATCGCCGTATTCACCGCATTAAGTGCATGGTCTGCTGGCCTCTGGTCTGGCCTGGCATGGTGCATGTTGTTTCACAAAGCAATGGCATAGTTCCGTCGACGATGAAAAGAAATCCCGGAGCGACACATTAGTACTACTCCAGCGCCGGAAGTACGGGACCTCTCCATCTGCGATGAGTGTCTGTGGCTTCTCGGTAGAGGAAGCAGGCGAACACTTTAGCTGGATGGATTTTTTTGTGTGGCACGGTCAGATGAATGTGGTGGCCACTGAACTGATTGGAGCTGTTCCAATCGTTACAAGCTAGCTGGTGCCGCTTTTCCACCGCTCCGACATTCAACAACTCGCACTCACCAGCTGCTGCTCGTCTGCCTGGTGAGTTGGCAGTTTAGAGGCAGAAACATGCTTCGTCATCATCGTACGAAGTGGATATGGGTGGTGAGGGGGGGTTATAATCTTTAAAACCAAACGATGCTTATGCTTCCGTTTAGATAAATCATTCACCCTAATCCTCGGCGGTAACGGGATTTCTCGAACGTGTTTGCTCGAGCATTTCGATCGGGATCTTTTTGCAGATGCAGATTATACACTGGAAGTGGTTTCAGGAGAATAAGTGTAAGCTTCGAGAGAGCGTGTGTATCGCTATATATCTGTATCTGTCCAACCGTCAGACGTGAATGTCAATTTCGGAGTTGATGCCAATTAGTATTCACCAGCCAACTGGTAGCAGTGTTGGCGCTTGGGCTCTTGAGTTGAGCGGCATTCGTAAACAGATTCGTCGAACCTTGAAACCTCTGGAGAGAGAGAGAGGTAGAGAGAGAGGAAGAGAGTGTAAGGGGGCGCATTACGTGCAGCCAATTTCCTGCATTTCCTTCCTTTCTCATTCAACTTTGAAATGAGATGAACGCCGGGAATGGTCTATACCAGAGCGACCATTCAAGATGGGTCTGACGGGGCAAAACAGTAAAAAAGAAAGCAAAATCCTCGAATCCAAACGACCCTATTCCCTCGTGGGACTAGTGCTGGATCTATTTGGAACGGAGAAGAGTGCCTTAGCTTCGCTATAAGATCGACTAGTTGGCCAGAAGAAAGAGAAGCCAATTGTACAACTCTTAACGCCGAAAGTTATGCCAGGGGGGGTCATCAACAGACGCCGGCACCGATCCGGATCCGCCGAGCTATTGGCTGCGATGGGTTGTTTGGCATTTGTTGCTTTTCCACAATGATGGTGATGCTGCTTCATTTCATTCTTTCCATTCTGCTACTGCTACTGTTGAACGATTCTGAAGCTCTTCGATCTGAACGAGAGCCAAGGCATGCGGCAATGATAATCCATTCCGTGCATCAGCATCGCTCGCATAAGGAAGTTATACAAAACTAATCAATTCGTTATGTCCTTGAGTTGGAAGAAATATCCACCGGCACATATCTCTTTCAACATCGCTCCTCCTCCCCGTGACCTTTCTCGCGTGGGAATAGAGAACGTTTATTTTTAATTGTTCAAATGAATCCCCTCTATGCACGCTTCTCTATGCACAACGGATTTACTATTTTTCTGACGTAAATGGAAGAGAAAGACCTGTTGCAATCAGCATTGCAGGCCGCCGGCCGGTGAGTCTAAAAGTGGATCGTGAGACATCACGTCAGCATAAATGCCAGTTCTAGCCATATCGGAACGTGCGCGGCGCCCAAGGCATTGCATTCGCATACGTTGCCTCTTTGCTGACATTTCACTAACTGTTTTTTTTTTCCTTAGAGAAAGGTCTCCACGCTCTCTCTGCTACATTAAATGTGGTAGACAGCGTTGGGTAAAAGCAGAAGAAAAAAAAGCACTCAGAAATGTTGTTACTACTCCACCGTACCTGTTTTCTTGATGTCACTGACGATAATAAAACGTTTTCCTAATTATTTTTAATTGAAATTTATGCAATAAGCAGTGCGAGCAGCAACGGTAGCATCAGCAACAGCAGCAGCAGCAGCAGCAACAGCAGAAGCACGCGTCATTCGTGGCCCAATTGCCACAAACCGGGAAACCGTTCCGTGTTACGTCAGTGGCCGTTAGCGACGAGTTTTTTTTAATTTTTTTTTTGATACACAAATTGCCACAGTTCCCGAATGTTTGGCCGGTTGGTTTTAGTATTTCGCACAAATTGACCGTCACCATTGTCCCAGTAGATGGTGTCATTGTTAGTTGGCATCATTGTTGGCGATGTAGAAAGAGGGCAGAGGAAGAGTTAGAGAGGAAAAGGACGAAGAAGAAGGGGAATCGTTTGGCCGAGTGACCATTTCATTGTCATGAGCATCATGTAAGCACAGGAGCACGGGATCGAGGGGCAACATGGCATGGGTACGGTATGCAAGTGAAATGTCCGAGAAAATTGACCGTACGTTTATTGCCGTATCGGCCGCGTACGGTGTACGATGCGAGATGACCGAGGTCAGCAATGACCATGACGACGACGACGACGCCAACGATTAGTCAAGTAAATTGAAGAGTTTAGGCCATGACCATGAAATATTATTACGTGCCGTTGCCGGTGCGTTCGTTTAGCGGAGTAGAAGAAGCATTTTTGTGGGGCAGAGTGTTGGGCAGAGTTCCGTTTCGCGCGACGCGTGTAGCCGTGTGTCCCGGATCCGGTATCATTAGTAGCAAAACAGCAAAGCGCGCGTGTTACACACGAAGCGTGCGGAAAAGAGAGAAAAAGAGAGAGAGAAGGAAAAGGAGAAAGAAAGAAAAGTACAAAATGATTAATTGTTTATATCATCATTTACCGGAGGCTGATGGCTTCTGCAAAACACAGTAGTCGACAACTATCGATGGACAAAAACAACGAACAAACGACAATAGTCGTTGCTACAATTAATCTACTGTTAAGGGGTTTAAACAAAAATGGGATGAAAGGGGAATATCTAATTGACACGACTTGTCATCACGGTAGAGAACATGTTTTCAATGCTACCTGGTAGGAAGTATAGAGACAGATAAGACAGAAATCATCTAAAGAAAGTGGTGGGGAAGATGGTACTCGACTAAAGTACACTAAAGTACACTAAATATGGCATTCCTAGAGAGAAACCCTAGAACGAAACCGCTAGGATGAAACAGAACCAAAAAAAAAAAAACACACGGAAAGAAACGCAACGCACAACGCTTCTTCTACGCTACAATGTAGTTGGTTGTCGATTATCATGCAGGTTGGCTCTCCTCCCCTAATTTTCTCTGCTTCCCTGCTGCGGTGCGAAAGGCACACACGCAATGGCAACGTGAGCTGTAGTACATTGCCATTGCTGCTGTTACTGTACGGCGACCGCAACATACAATGCAAATCTAATGAGCTCGACTGTTACACACTAAATCCTCCCTCGTGGTGTGGCAAAGGAATCGTCAGAGTGTCCCACTCAGGAAGATACCAAACGACGGAGACCACCGAGAAGACTACATCTTCGGTTCGGTCATTTCCCCAGAGAGCGATCTTGAACTTACAAATTGTTTGGCGCTTGTTCTTGTTCCGATTCCCCGCGATCCTCTCCCGTTCCGTTACCGCTTGCTGAGTAATGACCGTAGTGGCCAAGACGTGTGCCAAGTGTGCATGTGTTTGTCGGATGGCACCGTACGAGAAAGTACACATGTACCAAGTGGCACTTTTTGGCATGCACAGCCAGCCAGCCACATGAGGCTAATCGATGGTGGTTTCAGTTTAGTAATGGGGTTTGGTTGGGAGATGGTGAAAGGGCGGAGGCATACGCGTTGACGTTATCAGAGCCCCGAGTGTCATTAATCACGGACTATTGAAACGACTTGGTGTTGCCATAAGTCTTCGTAGGATGAGCATCACGCTTTTAATGGTATGGTGAGGGTTTAAACATTAAACGAATAATTTGTAACGGGTTTCTTGTTGCATGTTTTATCGTAAAAACAGACAAAAACACTAAATTTTCGAGCTCCTAGCATCAAAGTTACGCTTTTAATGATTGGGTGTGCTTTAAATATTATTTGAAAAATTGATTATATGTTTTGCTGCTTGTTTTATCGTAAAAACAGACAAAAAACGCGAAAAACTCGTGAAACGACATCATCGAGCACCATGCGTCTCCATCGAGCACCATGCGCCTCCATGACTAGAGATGTCGTTTTTTTGTTGTTTTTACGATTAAACAAGCAACAATAACGCATTGCAAATTATCCGTTTAATGTTTAAACCCACGTTAAACCATTAAAAACATAGGTGAGGGGCTTGAAGCTCGAAAATTTCGGCCAACAGTTTTTTGTCTGTTCGAACACATTCAACAGAGCAAATCTTTTGCGGTGAAGCGGCCCGACCACCCTTCACCACCGACTCAGCCTGCTTTCGGGCGCTTCGATGATTACCTCTTGGTAGGAAAGGAAAGAAGTTGAAACGAACAGTCGTCGCGTTTTAATTCGTTCCGCTTCTAGGAGTTCGCCGCGAGATCCAGCCACGGGAAAGTGTTCTGACACTTTGCGCCGTGCGAAGCAAGGTAAGCTTCGGAGACCCCAGCTCTCACACTGGGTCAACCGCGTGCAAGCTCAGCCTACTGATCTGACCAAGAGACCTTTCCGAGGTATCTCTACTCGGACACCAGTGGGCCTAGCCGAGCAACTATCTAGCGCAGGGAGCTTCCAGGCTCCATAGATAGTGCCGTGGTCGTGGTAGGGAGAGAAGCGTGCAGTTAGGATAGGTATTTTTAGCGTCAGAGTCCTTCTGACTGGTGACAGCAGCCTAGAATCGAGTGCCGCCACACGCCGCGCCGTTCAGCGGTTATACAAATCCTCCCGTTTTTTTTTTGCAAACCCGCTGTGCTGATTTGGTATCTTTTACCAAATGAAAGATCATTAATGAGTTGATGAGCACAATGAAATGCTCATTCATTGATACCAATTTGAAATTTGTAAAGAAGAGTAGCATTGCACCCGTACCCGCTGTTACCCTACTGAGCTGAGTTTGTCTCCTTTGTCAAGCGCCTCACTCCGGTGGGTGGCTAAGAAAGGAGCTGATGAAGCAAATTTAATTTACTTCCTTGTAAACACTTCATTTACCGATGACAGTGTTTTTTTCGCTTTTGCTCCACTGCCTCCCCGCGTGCTGGTCACTGGCAAAAACTGGGACCAATGCTGGTGTTTTTTTTTCTCGTGGTGCCAAGGGCAGACCGGCACGCGGGACGCTGGCGCATAATTTATTTTCCATTTTCCGTCGAAGAAGTGAAGGAACGTAGAAGAAGCGAATGGCAAAATGTAAATGGCACGAAACCGGACTCTGGCAAGAAAACGACGAAATGAGTTTAGACAGGAGACCTTCTCCCCTTGGCCCCTTCCATAAGACCATCGCTTTCAACAGGATCTTCTCCGGTCTCGCGTAGCACTCGCTCGCTAGACTCTCTGCTCGCTTCGCGTTCGACTTGTTTCTCGTGGAGTTTTATCGTTTTCTCGGTAGCACCGGGAACCATTGCTGCTGCTGCTGCACTGACCTGTGCGAGTGGCAAGTTGAGTCAAAGTCAACGTACGGTTGGCCGACGCACGACCCGGTGATCGGTCCCGTTGGTCCCTGGGCCGTGCGTTCGGCTCTCCAGATGGTAGCAAAAATCATTAAAACGGATATTTTATGGATGACTATAAATTCCGCTTCGCCGAAAGTTGGTGAGGGCTTCCCGTCCGGCGGTTCCAACATACAGACAGGGTGCGCGTGAATGGCTTGCAAAAAGGTTCCTCCGAAAATGGCAATGGTTAACTGGCAACCAGAGTCGAGTGGGTTCACTTTTGTGATGGCCAATGGTGTAGTAAAAAGAAAAGAAATCAAAATCTCAACCCCCTGCGGGGGATGGTTTCGTTGAAATAATATTTCTTTGCGCGCCTTTTGAGTGTTCCGTGAGTAAGTGGCGGCTAGGGATGACGCGCGGAACTTCCCACTATTGGCCTTTGGGGTTCAGTGACAAGACATAAATACATTATTCGATTATGAATCGACAAATCCCTTCCGCACCATCTGGCTTGGTGCGAACCGAACCACCGGCGACTAGCGAGGCGACGCTCGGGCATTTCCGATTCCGATTCCGATTCCGGCTCGGAGGATGGTGGACAATATTTTACGCGTATCGATCCAACATTAGCCGATCGATCGCAAACCGTTCGTACTGATCGTACGATGACGGCAGTCAGGAAGCTCAGTATCTAAGTAGCGGAATCGTTGGCGGATTTTTTTTTGAAGCAAGAAAACGAACCGCAGTGAGCGCTTCCGCATCATGAATATTGAAGAGAAGAGATGCTCCGGTGTGCCATTACCCACTGTGATGCTAGTGCCGGTCTCTTGTTTTAGTTTTAGTTTAAATAACCAGCTCACTCTCTCTCTCGCTCTTTCTCTCTGGCACACCTACACACTCTGGCTGGACACTAATGGCCAGTTCGTTCCGGTGAAACTCATCTGCTGCTGGAGGTTGTAAATTTTATTTCACAAAAGATAAAACCGTTGACAGTGTGCCCGTTGACGTCCGGTGCTCGAATGTGAAACTCTGGCTTTGGCCTGGCCCTAGCTTTTATGGGCATTACATTTGGAAAACTTTTTGGCGGCAGTAAAACTTTAGTCCAGCGAGTCCGTTAATGGGGCCAGATGTTGTGGAGGGTGTTTGGTGGTGTGGATTGGCGAACTCGTTTCATCTTTCGGCTGCCTTTTAGCTTCACTCTCTGTTCGATGTTTTATTCGCATCACGTCAATAACGCTACAACCACAATGAAAGTATAAAGGGCTTGCGAAATCTGAACAACAGCAACGTACAGAGCAAAATTGATTCAACCTCAATCCAAGGCCTGGGGGGGGGGGGGGGGCATTCCCATATCAGGAGGGAATAATAAAAATCCGTTTCCACCGGTCGTTCCGAAAAATGCAAATTGACACTGCGAACAGCAACAACAACAACAACCATCCCTCCTCGATCAGAAAAGATCGGCTACATAAAACATGCAAAACGGAGGCGGAGCAGCAGCGCATGGGGACATGATAGCATCGCGTGAACGCGTGTGTTCCGTTCGCACGCTCTCCCTCATGTTGACCGCTGCCTGCGCTTGTGGAACACGGGGACGTCGTTTCATCGACCGGAAACCATCGGGTGCCGCAAATGCTCCCGCTACGCTACGCTTCGCTTGATTGCCGGCTTGGCTGCCAAAGTTCCGCACATCCGTCAACCAACACACTCCTGGCCCATGTTGTTGTTGCTGTTGTTGTTGCTGAAAGTGTCCGGAAAACCTCCGTTCCCTCGAAAAAATAAAAAAAAACCGGTCAGCTATCATCGATATCGGAGTGATATCACCAATCTGCTGAATTGTTAAGAGCCGAGAAGGCTCGCCGTGCTGTTCTGGTGTTGCGAAGCAAAGCAGAAGCTAAACCAAGGCAAAAAAGGGATTTGCCTCGAATAAGATAGCTTTTGATTCTACCGGAGTTACCGGCCATAAACAGAGAGCCACGGCCGCCAGTGTGTGATGTAGCAACAAAACAGCTGACAGACGATAAACACGCGCCAAGTGCTACAATAAAGCGAACGAGAGAGAGAAAAAAGAGAGAGAGAGAGAGAGGTTATCCGGTTTCCCGAATAAAGGTACGGAGCGACCCCGGACGCGGCACCCTCGCGCTACCCTCGCAGACCTACCCTAATCCGGTTTCACGCGTAACGGCAGACCGGTTCGACCGACTCGCGAATCTACGCGCTGCCAGGCCCCGATACACCGGGCCCGGGGTCGACTCGCATCGCTTCCTTCCAAAGCCTAAAACATCCGCAATGCGTCAGACCGGCCGGGTGCCGGTGGTAGGTCAGGATTTCCCCGGATCGAGGACGACAGAAAGAGAAGGTGGGAGAGGAGGAGGAGGAGTTCCGTGCAAAAAAAGGCCGAACGCGCGGTGGCTGTGCCGGTGAATGAGCCCCCGGGTGAATGTGCGAGAGTGACCCGGGTGCGAGAGCAAACCAGGCCCCCTGCACACACATACACGCTAGCTGCGGGGGTGGATAGTGTGTGAGTGCGAACCAGCCATGCCAGGCCAGTTAGCCAGCCAGGAGCGTGGCGAGCGAACGTACGAAGCACGCGAATGAGCTTTCGCTCACCTCGCTATCTTCTCTCGCAGAGGTGAGTACTGCTGCTGCTGCTGCTGTTGCCACTGTGTCCTCGCTATTTGCGTGTGGCCGGGCCGGGGATAGTTGACTGTTGAACAAAGTGAGCACCACGACCAACACGCACAACGGTAGAACACACTGGAGCAACCAAACCGAACCGAGTGTCAAATGAAGCAGCCGCTTCGAGCACAGCTTCGAAGCAGGGCCACGTTATGATGCAAAGCGGATGGGGGGCGAAGCGAGGAAAAGGTCATAAATTTGATTATAAATATGCATCCCCGTGCCAGGAAGCTTTGATGGGACGCTCGAGAGGGTTACGGCGATGTCGAAAACAAAGGCGACCAACAGACAGACCTTCGAGACTTTCGATCCTCCATGTCGAGCATATTTATCTCGTATCCTCAGCTCAGTCTCAGCGTCGATTGGCATCTTTGGCGCAGTGACGAGTGACATGTGATTTGAGCGTTCTTTGACGGATGAATTGCGCCGGTCTTCGGTGGTGCTGTGATGCGGCAGCGTGATGTGCGGCAGTATAACAAGCCACCGGAAACAAGCCTTTCAACAAGCTTCGACGGCTTGTGCGGTGCGGTGGTTCCGTTGTGCGATGTGTGCCCGTGATGAAGATTAATTTCTGTCGGCGTTTTTGGGGTGGTGCGTGCTGCGTTGGGTTTGTGATCAGCACGTTGCAACATACGTTCAACTGCCACCAGGACATCCTGGAGTAAGTTTAGTTCCCAAGTGATTTTGTGAGAGAGGGAGAATGTGTATCTCAAAAAGTGAAAGCAATATGTGTTTAGAATTCTTTGCACCGCTTTATTGCTTGAATTGCTTCCTCATCTTCTGCTAACGGGAAGAAGCATTTTTTTTATAGACAGAACAACTTTATTCAAATGAGCACACTAAGAAAGCAGGCCTCTGAGGGTCGTTGGAAATGGTGCTACAGGGTTCTACTGCGATACTGTTTGAAAAATTGAATGAAGAAGCAATTTTTTCAACATTTTAACATTCACCACATAACGGAATTTGAGATCCGTGGGTTATTTAACCGTTTAAATTGCCATTAAAAAACCCCTGAAAGTACCGGGTACCTGGCGCCTCCATCACAGGATTTTGGGCAACGAAGCTACATAATTTCGTTTTCCCGGCGCGGCGACCAGTTTTAGAATTGGCTTAACTTCTAGCTATTGGGATTTGGTAGAAAAAAATAAATTTAATAAAACTATGAACCTGCAAATTGTGTGATGAAATGGCCCGCAGACTGGTTGATACTTTAACTTTAACTTTTAACTTTGATACTTTGCTATAGAGTAAAGGAATAAAGTATCCATAGAACTCTTAAAAATGGATTTGAAAATCATTAAAGAATTGTTGCATTTTTTATGGCACACCCCTTGTAATAATACCAGTACAAATTCAAGATGCTTTTTGTCGCATAAAACGATCTCGCTCAAACATTCATCATTCATCACCGGACGGTTCACGGACGGTTTGCCACCGTCGTTCTGACGGCCATCTCTTTTCTTACTCGCCATGTCACACTCCATTTCGTTTCATTATCATAAATTATTTCCGAAGATTTCGCTAACCTTTCGAGAGCCTAATTAGGCTATCGCCGGACCGCTACCGACCGACCGCTACCGCTACTGAGCGCTACCGTCTCGGAAGTGTCGCAGGAAATGAAGCGAGAAAGGGGCCGAGCTGCGAACGAGGTGCCGGAGCTGCACGGTGTGCCGCGGTGCACGGTAAATATCAAAGGAAAGGTTTTTGCATTTATTTGCACGTCGTCGACGACGAGCGGTGTTGGAGAGAAATGTCATGCTTGCGTCTTATCATGATTTGTTTTCAGCGCAACGGCCAGGACGACAGAGCCGGGCTAGATAATCTTAAATGAATTCCGGTTCGGTAATGAACTTTTAAAGCCTGATATGCTAATGCCAACGCGCACCTTCTCCAGCCGATCGTGCGCTCGATGATGAATCATGCATGAAGAAGGTGCCTAGAAGAAAGGAGTGTCGTCATTGCTATCGCACTACGCCTGCCTTCGAGACTCTTTGACGCAATTTGCATAACCTATTCCAGAAGGAATCGATCGGCGTGGATTGACTTTAGTGCGAGAGAGAGAGAGAGTTTCGAGTTTGTATTTCCGATTGAATTAATTAAATGCATCCGCTGCTCTTCTTTTCCTGCAAGATTATCAGATTCGTCGACTCGTAGAGCGTTGGAAGGCGTTACAGTTAACCGGTACCGCGAACCGATAGCTGCCCGATTCCGTAGTGGAATAATGATGTCTCTTTCAAACCCGAAAGCCGGCTTTTGGTTGTTAAATTACATCCCAAGAAGCGCCTAATGGCTTCTCGCAACACATTGTCAGCGTCCGTTCGCTCGATCTGTGCTATCGCCAGTGACAGTGGCAGTGCGAGAGCCTGCCGAATATCTTTATTAAACTCTATAACTCAAGCTGACTGAACGCGTTTATCATGGAACCGCAAAAGGCAGGATGAGAAGATTCATAAGCCGTTGCGGTCGCGCAGAAAATGGAAGAACACTCGCGAGACTCCCATCGCATCGTCGGCGTTGGTTTACGTCTCGTTGGCTTCAAGGTGGCCTGGAGTGGTGGCTTGCTGGCAGCCGCCCCGGAGCGCGTTCTCGAGACCTCTGAGTTATCGCAATTGGCGCATGTTACATGTGCGCGGGTGAGGGTATCAATTTATGAAATGCTGCATATTGGTGGTTAGCTGTTGTTTGTTGTTGTTGTCGTTGCTTGGCGTGTGCTATTCGCCTTTTGCGCTTCGTTGCGTAAATAATTTTCGAATTTTGGCATCTGAAACCATTCTGTGTGCGTGGTAGCAAAACCAAATGGTCCGTGGTACGCAAAAAAAAATGCAATTATCGTGATTAATGCTGATAAACAGAGCGTAGCGGGGGAGGGGAAGCGGCGCTTTTGGTGTTTCGCCAACCGCTTTTTATGTTTTGATACGAGGTTTTCTTCTGTGAAAAAAAGACGAAACTTTCCTCGTGGCTGTGACTTTGTCAGATTAAAAATACATTTCTTTCGAATTATGTGGTCCTGGCTTCTTCGCTAAACTTCCAGCTGAAGCCAAGTGACTTTCAATGCAAACTGCCTTCTATAAACGAAAGCAGCGTCATGCAGTGCAAAAGGCAAAGTGCTTGCGGTGCGCGACTGTTCACACGACACACAGCCCCACACCAAGCCATACCGACACCCCAAGCAGGATCAGAATATAGAGCCAATTTGTTTCACTTGGCGCTCGCGCTTTTTATTCGTTCGTACCGAAGCAAAGGCAATCCTTACGAGACACACGAGCGTGCAAACAGTGGCCTCGAACAGCGGCCGCCATTGTGCCACTGCCACCAGCATCATTTGGGACCATTTATGATGGTCCCAAAGTTAGACAAGCCCTCGGAGGCGGCGTCCCACGGAAAGGTTGAGTGATTTTTCATGCCTAGCTGCTGTATATCCCATACGATTATGGTCCCAGAACGGAACCATCATTACTTATTGCTTATGGGCTGGTGCTGTGCGCGCCCGTGTCGCTCGATTGTGTAAGCGACCGACCGACCAATCGTTAACAGGACCCGAGGCAGCCTCGGGCCGCGGCTGGGTTGCAGGGGGTGGTGGTTTGATAAAAAGGAACGATTCATTTTTTGGGGTTCGATCTTGAGAATTACCTGCTTCACGCGGTGTGTCCAAAAAGGAGACGAAGGAAAAGCAGAAGAGAAGAAAGGGACAAGGAAAAAAACGGTAAGACCGCCGAAGGACCCAAATTTGTATGCTTTCATGTTGCGCCTTGCGGTGTTCAGTTCATTCCGCAACCATTCTTTCCGTTTTACCAATTATGCTTTGATTGCACATTGAATGCTCCCACAGTATGTGCTTCTTTTCAATGAAGCCAGCCGAGGGGACCGTCAATCCTATTATAAAGCGTTAACTAAGCGCAAAATTGCCATTCATTTTGACGAATTTCCAACACTACCGCGCATTGCCCGTAGGTGCCTTAGTGGTTGGTGGTTTAACATTTGCACAGTGCTTGGTCTTTTACGGTCGGAATACACTCTAGGGAAGACGCTCTAGACGCTGTTTCTGTTTGGCAAAGTAACTTAAGACTAAAACAGCAATCTTACGTAACTATCGATTCCCCGAAAATAGCAATGAAAAGGATGAAGAAGGGACCTTTATTTACATACTAAGCACCCACTCCTCCGCCAAACCAAAGAGTCTTATCTTTCTTGAACCATACCGGACACCGGTTGTATGTTTTGAATATTGTTCATATCTTTAATGAGGGGGCCCCCACGCAGGGTCAAATATTGGCCGTAGTCCGCTTCCTAGTATGAATTGAGGTTGTCGAAAGGAAGCGGCCCAGGACCTCCCTCCATTTGCGAAGAATCTTCGTACCTTTTTAGCGCCGAGAAGTCATAAGATGTAGGAGTTTTATCGTCTTTTTTGTTGTTCACTTGTCTGACAAGCACACACAAAATAGGACAAGCATTGGCACAAACGAGAAGAGGGCGTTCAACGTAGAAAGGTATATGAACTTAAAATCTTATTATGTTTTTGTTGCAAAAAGTCAAAAACACTCTCCTGAAGCTGTTCCGTTAACGATTGCAGGGCTAAGTGCACTGGCCAGGCGGCCTGGTATGAATCACATAGCAAAAGCATCATGATAAGAGCAACATCATCGAACATAAATTTGCCAACTGCTTTGGCCTTTCGATGCCTTTCCACACTTCCACGGTATGGCCTAGGGAGGGAAAGGAGAAAGCTTCTTGCTCTCAACCTCAAGCCATGACTAGGAGGAGCAAAGGGAGGAAGTTCAAATCTCCATCCCCCCTTTCCCGCAGCTTGAAGGCAGCTCTTATCGATTCTTTAGCACGTGGCTCCAAACGGATGCGGGGTCAATTTCCTATTTCCCGACTGAATGTGCCATCAACTAGCCGTATGTGTTGCGCCCTGCCTGGGGTGATGCCAAGCATCAAAACCGAGCCGGTCCGCAAGTTTTATGAACTCTCGAACGAAACGATACGATGGAAACCATTAAACCGTTGCATCGATGGCAATGGAATGAATGACCAAACAGCTCCGTATAGGACCATGAATTATTAAGTACCAGGAGTGAATATCAAAAAGTTAAACATTCAAATGACTCCAATGATGATGTACACTGACTCCCCCCCCCCGGGGGGAAACAATGGTCGAACAAGTCGCGTCAGCTGTGCATGTAAGTGGTGTGGCCAGTGGCACCACGATTTGTCATCGTGTCACCGTGGAGGAAAGGGGTAGAAAATGATTTCCGTCAACAGTTCCCGGTCGCTAGAGTGTGTTACGTTCGGCCCCGATCACCCACGGAAACCGCGACAGGTAATTTCCGTAAGTAAGCATGTAAGCACCTTGTCTCCGGTGTTACCGGTGGTAGTCCGGGTCCGGTCACTTGCTGTTTGCTTCCACGTTCCCCTGGTAGAGGGCAATTTAACGGTCCGCAGAGTGGAAAGGGCTTCAAGATCCAATCGCTTGGCGTAACGTGGCCCCAGGAAAACAACTATCCGGAAAAGGAGTTAACCAGCAAACCAAGGGTTGCAGAGCGAAAGCGAGTCGGTCCGGTGTGGTGGAGGCGGCAAAAAGAATGATAATGCTCACTTGATACTTCCGACTACTAGCGACTTGCACATCACTTAAGGATTCCATGTTTTTGCTTTGCATTCTTCGCTCAAGGACAAAACGACGACGACGCGAACGAGGGTCTCCATACCGTGCACATTCCACGAGAGGCCTAACCGAGAATTCCGGGAGGCCGTAACACTGTACCGTCGCTACAAGAACAGCCGATGATTTCCGTTCCGCCTTCCCCGGTTTACTCGATAGGAGTAAAAAGGCAACGCACGTAGCTATTTGCCTTTTGCTCGTTAAGGCTCCCGCCGTGGTCCTCTCTCTCTCTCTCTAGGCCTCATGCCCCCGGCAGAACCGCAGTTGACTGCAGGTCGTATAGACCTGCTCACCATTTATGTGGCCGATGGCCCATCACTGGGGGTTCTGGGGAATGGGGGGGAAAGAAATGCCGGGGCCGTGGTTTGCTGGGCAAAAAGTTGCTGGGCAATGCAGGGAAATTGAATTAGCCGTGCTCGCTAATTAATTGGTACACGCACCAGCACCTCCTCGTCCCGCGGCCAGCCAAATAAAGTGGAGTAGAAGAGGCCAGTAGAAGCAACAAAGTATCGCACAACTCGAGGGCTGCATAAGTTAAAGGAATGGCCCGAAGTGAACCGGAGCCATTTCAGTGCCTACTTAGTACTTTGGACACTCTTAAGATCGGTGATAACGACGAAGCAGCACAAGGGGGGAACGGGGAACGAACGGAATCGGAAGCAAAAATGTAACAATCCATCATCATTCACCAGCCACCAGCACAATTGCGTGGCGCCACCGAGGGTTAGTGTCTTGAAGATGGAACGGGCACTACTCCGCCCGGGCCCCGTTATCTGTCAGGAAATGGAATCAAACCGACGTAAGCTGCTCCACTGCACGTCGTAAGCCTGGGCCACTAATTGAAAGATATGGCGACGATTACTTAAATAAATTGCTCCTATCAACTGCTTGATGGCACGGGGGTCACATTTGCAGTTCTTGGCGTAGCACGTAGTCGAATTGACAGTCGGACAAGTTTTGGGGTACTGAGTTCATAGAACACTGAATGATTTGCTTAAATCTTGCTACTACCTGGGGATGGCTACCTACCGATGGGCACAAGGATAAAGATTACTCCCCTGCCGTACTTCCCCCGCCAAAAATTCAGAAGTTGGCGAACAAATAGAAAAGCCGACTTGTTCGCTGTTAGGGCCAAGAATGTGACACCGCACGCCGCGACAATTGAGTTTCTTTTTCGTCTGTCCGAATGTCGCGCTTCTGCTTCTTGCTGGAACTCGGTGATAAATTATGCTGCGCGTTTCGAGCTTTTTGGGGGGCAGAGAGCGCTTGTCAACTGCCAGTCTAGTGCGGTCGCTGGGTGCGAGAAATTCCCCAGCCAGGTACGGCCAGGCCAGGTGAGCTGAGGTGCTCCCTGGGAGTTGTCCAAACAAATCCGCAAATTCTCGTAGTTCTCCGAGCGTGTTCGTCTGTAGACCGGAGACAACCTTTCACTTGTGCTAGGCTAGGAAAGCGCCCGTGGTCCCCTGGTTCCGGAATTCCGGGGGGTCCCTCCGGTCACCTCGGAGCGACGCGTCACCGTGAATTAGGATTAATGAAGTCTGGGATTGGTCGACCTGAGGATAGACTTTCTGCGCTCCTTGGACCAAGGATTGACGCGAATGCGAATAACGCTAATCTGCACCGTACGGACGTTCTGCGTTCATTACCTACGGCCAGGCGAGCGAGTTAGTGGTCAGTCGGTCGGTCGGTCGGTTGGTGTCTTGGGGGACTAATTAATTAATGATTTCCTCGGGACGGACGCGCATTCGGTTTGGAAAAATCAACGCCTCAGGTACCGCCGCGTGCCTAGGACCATAAATCATTCGACACCTTGCTTGCTTGACCCACGCCCTCCCCCCAGGGGAGGGCGAGAGAAGGAATGGTGAACCGCCGTTCTAAAGCATTCCTTATAATGGAGTTTGTCCAAGCGTTTTATCATCGTCATCATCATCATCGCCATCGCAACGAGCAGCAGTCGGGAAGGAGCTTTAGGAGTAGCCAAAGCTTAAGTGGCTCCGATTAGTCTATTGGCACACCTCGACTGTCGACTGCCCGAATATGAATATTTCATTGCATTTGCATTGGTTTTCCATTGTCGCTAGAGTTTAGTGATTCTCTTTATACGTCTTGTGGTGTGAAAGACAGAGACTTCGTTCAGTTTTCATCTTTGTATTGCTATCTTCAAACAGATATTCGATGATACCACATGCTAGACACTTCACAAAGATACTATTATTAGAAGGGACCAACCATGAATGGCGAATGTTGCAAAAAGGCGGGATGGGATCAAGGAAGAGCCACCAACAATAGTCATCGGTACCTGATAGCAAAGCTATCGAGCTATTTGCTCGACAGCCTGTTGGTATGCTGGAAGGTGAAAATAAGAGCAGACCCAATGGGAACCAGCTGTGACATCACTTGTGGCGGTGGCGATGATTACTGGTTCTAGTTCTACCAGAACCGCAGCATGGTATGTGTCGTGGTTGCCGTTATGTTAACCGATGATAGTGATCTGTTGAAGCAAATCGATTATGTTCGTTTTTCTCTCTATCTTTCGATTATGTATTTTTCCCCCTTCTCTATCGCAATGCTACTGGGAACTGTGAACATTGCTTGATAGTATAAAAATAGAAACCCTCCTCTGGCTGTACCGATAGCCGGTCAATCGTACTGGCAAGCATGAAAAGAAACGGGAGCGAAAAAGTGAACTGGAGAGCGAAAAATCTAGGGCATTCTAGGTAAAACACAACTCGAACATGTCTCGAATCACACCGAGCTTCGCTGTTGAAATGTTCCTGATTCCACACACAGCCCGAAACTGCAAATGGAGCGCGCGCCTCTGGCACACGAAATGAACTGATTAAATTCTTTGCACCTCCACACTCTCCAGGCACTAGCTCATGGCCAGCGTGTGTGACTGGCGTCGGGTGAATGGAATTCGCTTTTGCAATATTTACATCGAAATGAGCTGCAGCGCACGGGACAACACAGTAGTAGCATGCAATTCCGTTGGTTGCAATCGGGCTTTTTGCTTCATTAGAGATATTACGCTGGCACGCTGCGGACGGACGTCCTGTGCGTCGTTCGATGTGCATGTCCGGTTGGGTAATGAATTGAAAATGTAAAAGGATAGGACAGGGTGTTGAGCACAGAAAAGGTTTAGCAATCTTACTTTCAGTGCATCGCTGTACATCGTATCGTAGTACATCTCTGGATGTATAGTAATGTTTAGTAATATAGTATCATTTATTTTTATAGTACTGATTTATTTTTAATGAAACAATTTTTTTAGCTGTAGAATGAAATTTTAACACAAATAATAGATCCATTCGGTGAAATCAATATAAGAAACGATTGTTTAGTTTAGTGCTTTCGTTTGGAAACATTCGCAAAACCATCATTGCGTGATGGTTAGCAAATTTACCATAAGTAAATGCGAAAAATGAAATCACGAAAGCAACCCAAAACCACTCCTTCCCAAATCGAGGTCAATCACATTTTGGATGGACACGGTGGAGTTGACTCACGAATTGCTTTGTCACAGCAACAGTCGCTCCTGGCGTCTGGCTAGGCATACCACGTGCTGTAAGTGAGTTAACTATTTCGTGCCAGCGGTAAATTTGGCAAATCGTATGGCAGACGAACCGTCTGAATGCTAGGCCGGGGCTGTTGCTGTTGTGCTGGGTTAGCTTCAGCTGTGTACGCGCGAGCTGTTTGGTGGAAATTTACAAACCATTCACGCTCCCGGTTGGCGGTAATCACGTAGAGTTTCATGAACGCGTTTTCAGGCGCCTCCATCGGCGTCCTCAAACACACATTATCGCTTTGCTTTGTTTTTGTTTTAAGCATTCCATTTTAGTGCCCCCCCCCCCCCCCCCCCCCGGATCGCTGTATTATTATCCATCATGGAGTGGTCCGTTCGTGGTGTTAAAAAGCCACAAAAAGGTGACCAACTCATGGACGGGCCTGTTACTGATCGCTTTATTGGTTCCGTAAGGTGCCGATTTGCTACAAACTGGCAAATGATGTTACTTTGCGGAGCATGGATCAATAACAACAAGACACTGTTAAAAGGATTGAATTAGTATCGCATTTCCAAACAAAGGTTTTTGCCATAATTTTGATGAAAATCTTAAGACTATTGATCGATTGATGAAATTAAGCGAAATTGATACTGTTTCGTCAACAAAAGGGCGAACAAGATACCTCTATTCACGTTACTGGAAAAAGCACAGCACGGGGCGACGATCGATGCAAAATTATGCCCACGTTTCGATCCCGTCTTTGCCCTTTCGCTGCCCACTTAAGCATCCCCTGCAATGCGGCCTACTGCGTCAATGGCGCTGCGAAGGTTTTCGGTACTTATAAGCAAAGGCTAGAGAGAGATTGAAAACGTGATAAATGTGCGTCCAACGAAACAATCCGGATTGTGTCCAGCTACCCAGGATTTTGGCCCCCAAGAAAGAACCGTTTGTGCTTCCGTAGCCAACATTTCTTACCGTGCGCTAGAAGAGCGCAGCGGGACACGGGCGTGCTTCAAGGGCACGGAAAGTTTTGCTCCGAAAGGCTGCACAGCTTACCTGTTGGTAGGTAGTAGGAGCTGGATTGAAATTCAGAACCAGGGCCGAAGGAAGAATGGGCGTATTTATCTTGTGCTAATGGGTTTATTTGGGAAACATGTAAAGCAGGTCTATTGAAAGTGTGAAGAGCAATCGTGAAATCATCATGAAACATTCAACTTATGCCGCCAATCATAAACGGCAGCGGAGGGATACAGAGTAAATGGCAAATCTGGTTTACAAAATGTTCAACGAGCTTGCAGAAACATTTCATCGGTTTTTTTGAGAAATCTTTTTTAGCTCTTGAGCGCTTTTTTCGTAATACAAAGCGATTAAGATTGATTTTGGCCAAAATCTCATTATCTTTATAGCCGTTTTAGGCTAAGAATCGTCTCTGAAAACGTTGTACGTCACGTTAATGCATTTTATTATGATAAACGTACGATAATGCTGAGTGGCAGATTTTGCAAAACATTGACCATCGGTTGCCTCTCGCTCAAGAGCCATTTCGTTGGCGAGAGTAAAGAAAACATTCTTGTGGCCACGAATTGATGAACACACTCAAGCTTAACGGTCACTACGTGACTCTGGCACGCCGTTTGAACGCTTACTTCGCATATTTCTTGGAAGCGGCAGCTGTATCCTTGCCATCCCCACCAAATGGTCACTCGCAATATTATTCCATTATGAAAATACGACTGGGCGGGATCCTAAATGGACTTTTGCAGACTTCTATTTCATGTTATAAACCACCGTACCGGTCCAAAAGACTTCTTAAAAATCAACGAACCTTTGGGACGAGTTCCTTTTTTTTTATTAGAATTATATTATGTTTTTATCATAAAAGGACCTGATTGTTTCCAACCCCATCGAGACACCGACTGCTCGTTTTATGTCACAGGAAAATAGATTTTCTATCAGCAACCACCGCCAGGAAACCACGTACTGACGTGATGGCCTACGATTATCCTAGATCGATTTTCCCTCCGGAATTCAATTGTTGTCTACCAAACGCACTGCCATCGGGGTTCTGTTTTGTTCGTGCCGGAACGGTTTCACCACACAAAAGTGAAAGGATGCCAGGCGAAGCGGCGATTGCCAACTGGTTGTGAGTCAAACGGACGGACGGTCGGTCGCTCTGCATTGGCAATTCTTCGCCCCTACGTCGAGCGTCGAGTTCTTCAGTGGATGATTTGCAGAAGCCCTGCACTGTGTCTGCCTGGCGTTGGCGTAGCTCTTTCTTCTGGTCTTTGATCGTTGAACACAGAAGGGCATCAGAGCATCGACTGCAAATGGCCTGGACAGACTGCAATGCAGCAAACTGCTGCAGATTGAAGTGGCAGTCAAGCGTTCGACATGAATGTGTTTCTCTGTGGATGATTCTGATCTGAGATTGATTATGAGGGTGTTTGAGTATGAGGAGGGTTTTCCAAAACTTATCTCATAAAAATGGTGTATCTTTTTTTGTTTTTCTTTTCGCAGTAAGTGTGTTATGTAATAAACATTTCGATCAAATAAGAATCCAATACAGGATTCTGGGAACATAATTTATCCACCACAGTTTCGTGCTCAACGTATCCACGGTACATTTGCTGACGCTTCGATTCGCGAGGTACGCCGAAAGTAAAAGATCGATTTACATTCAGCACACCACCACTCGGCGTGGTCGGACTAAAGGAAACTCGGCAATATTGATGACATCTTTGTGGCTTGTTCCGAATATTTAATGAGTCAGGAACGTACAGTAAGGCACGGCGCCCCATCTGTTCGCAATGTCGGCACAATGTTGGAACAACGGCCACCGGCCCCAACAACTATTCCTTCGAATCGGTTTAATACCCTTGAATGCCTTGTTGCGGTTCGAAGACGAAGCACAACGCAAACGCCTTCATAGACCACCATTTGGGTTTGTCGGAAAAAATAATAACGAATAGTTTGAACAAAACGAGAATGCGCTTAGTAACCGTAGAGACTGATAATGCTACAAAAAATAATTATTGATCCAGTGTAAATGGATGGAAAGAATATTTTCTCTTCTTCTCGCTCGCCCGCTTGGAGTCTTCCAAACCCTCCTTTACTGCCTCCTAGTCTGGCCCTCTGTGGCTCAACGAGCGAGATAATCGGGCGACAGAAAGTTTTAGCCATTACAGCGTATTATCACTATGCTTCGCGCAAAAGGGTCACGAGAGAAGAATTTCCTTCATTTCATTATCGAACATGGCCAGCGGCGTTCGTCTGACACTTCGGCAGACCTGATGAACCCCGGACGTAGCAGCTTGCTGGTACGTCTGCCGCTGCCTGCTTGGTTACGCTGTCGGCAACGGTATCGGTAATTAACTTGTCATTAGTTTTAATGTGCTGAGAAGCAGTGACACTTTGCGGAAGCGATGACAGCCATTTTGATAAGCAAATCATCAGCATCCCCCGAGGGCCCCTATTGAGCTCCTAGTGATTAATGAGCGGTGCGCTTAGTTGAAGATGACCATGGGTGGACGATGATGATGATGATGATGGTCTTTACGCTAAAGGCGGCCTCAGGTTCATCCGTATCCTCGTATAACCTCTAACAAGCATAGTGGACCAATATTTCAAAAGCTGATAAATGATGTGCATCGTGTTTGCAGGGTATGGACGAGTGAGAGACAGCGAACATGTTATTTATACTTCCGACCGCCGAGTGCTACGTGACGGATGCGCGACAGGTAAGGCATAAAAAAGGTAAAATGTGTCCCTTTTTCATGAAGCCAGATCACACCGGTAGGGGAAACCACAATAGAACACAGTCACTATCACACGTCTAGCAAAGCATAGTGGGGAAAAGCATGCAAATTATGGAAAACTCACAAGCAAAACCTTAGATAATCTAACAAAAAAATAAAAATAAAACACTGGCAACTAAACTAGGTACGAGAATGCAGAGAAGCAAATCAAAATCGGTTGCACAAAAATCCACAATATCAGCATTCGCCTAAGGAAGACAGAAGGATGCATCGAGGATGATGCTGGGCGTCCAGGCGAATCCGACTTACCGCTCGAATTGTTGTTGTTGTTGTTGTTGCTGTTGTTGTGTTGGTTCACATGGTTGTTCCCGTTGATGCTGTTGGTGTTGTTGTTGTTGTTGTTGTTGTGCTGGTTGGTGAGGGCCACGTTGGCGTGCTTGGTGTGCCCCTCACCGTGAGCGAGTAAGCTGTGGTTGACCACGTTCGGCAGCTTCCCCCCAATACCCCCGACTATCGGTAGGGAGTTGGTGTGCGCTAGATTGGCGGCGGCATGGCCATGATGGCCTCCGACCAAACCACCGTTACCGTGGTGATGATCCGTGGTGGTCTGGATGGCGGACAGCGGGATGGCGAGGCAGTTGTTTCCGGGTGCCTGCAGGCAATCCTGTTCCGACTTCGGCAGTGGCGAGTACGCGATGATAGACCCTCGGCCCGAGGATGGACTGATACGGTTGTACCGTCCACCGGTTAGCTTTTCACTCATCTTGCACCGTTGCTAGTGGTGGTCGTGGTGGTGGTTGTGGTGGTGGAGGTATTGATGAGCCTACTGTTGGTGCTGTCGGTCAGTTGTTGGGGGTTCGCTGGTGTAGCTAATCGGGAAAAGTGCTGCCGAGACAACCAGTGCCAGTTCCGATCGATGGTCAATTTCAGATCGCTTTGATCCGTATCGATCATTCTACAGGGCTAGAGACACATGAATCGTTTCCATGCAGAAGAATCGAAGCTATTGGCTATCCTTGATGAGCTGGGTCACATTCGCTGTATTAAAAAATCGACACGGAGCCGTAGTAGAAGAAGGACACTTTCTTGTCACTAGCGAGCACACACAAGCACACGTGCACGAACGGATACGTCACTAACTAGCTATCGCATTATCTTTTGCAGCACCACAGAAGCGAACATACGAGGAATTCGAAATGCTAGCCAGATTTCAACGGATTGTGCAACTGATTGTGCGCCTACAGTTGCACCACACTTTCACCGACACCTTTCACCACACTCGGGGCCGACACGGGTGGATAGCACACCAGAAGCATGCACGCCATCCTAGTGGTCACGCCGCATCACAATGCGCCCTAGGTCAAGAGCGGAAAAGGGAATTATTTTTATAACATTTTCATGTTTTTTCTTTCACTTCAAAAAACACACGCGCGTCGCACCATGCATCTTGCGGTGACCGATTGCAGCCTGGATGTGGCCCCGAACGGCCTGTTCTGTGATCCCCTGATCACCAATGAATCACAATGATGGATATGTTGGATTGCGTTCTATAGAGGGCTGTTGGTGGCTGCACTCGGTTGAATCAAAACAAACAAAATGAAACCAGAGATGATGGGACTGAGCGAAGAAAGACACACCACACGATATGAGGCTTCTTTTGCTTTCTGTTGCTTTCTGTTGCTTTCTTTTGTGTATATTACCGGGACGAGCAATGTCACAAAGTGTCTTTATCTCACAAAATCAAACCTTTTGGTGGATGGAAGAGAAAGAGAGAGAGAGGGTGCCCGCCTCTCTTCTTCTCGGTCGGCTATAATTAGTCAAGTCGGCCAAAAGATCTTTTGATCGAGGTGTGGTGGTGGCGGAATCATCATCGCAGCAATCGTTGTCGATTCGCAACCGAAAATTGCAGCACAAACCACACCAAGCTAGAGATCTCTTATCACATTTCCCGACGGCCACGGCCACCACCAAACCGCCTAAAACATGCTGATACTAATGAGCATGGCCATGTGTACCTCAGCGGGGGTTGATTTACGGTTGTTTAGCAAACAGACGCACGATGGAGGCGCCAATGATGGAGGCGCCAGTCAACCCATGCGTCCACACATGTTTTCTGATGTGAACCGGATGTGATGACACGTTTATCAGTGTCGTTCTATCCCTAATGCTGGTGGCGGGTGCCTCAAAACCATCCAACGAACCCCCTGGTAACGTAATGATTGATCGTGTTTCGCAGCGAACGAAAGGTCAGTGACTGATTCGCGGCATCAATAAACAAAAGGAAAAACACGAACAAAACGGTTAATTGCGGACGACGAACAGGAACTTGGTGGTGGTAGTAGTGGCCCGAAGCCCACAAGGAATATATATCTCTATCAAAGCGAC
>NC_064878.1:28154095-28179095 GCF_943734665.1 Anopheles aquasalis | reverse complement strand
GCGAAACATGAGCGAGTGTCCGAAGCAGAACAACGGGAGCGACTGCGGAGTGTTTAGCTGTATGTTTGCTGAGTTCTTAACGCGCGATCATCCGATCACGTTCAATCAGTCCCGCATGCAGTATTTCCGCCGGAAAATGATGCTGGAAATCGCCCAGGGTGAACTGATAACGTAATCCCGCGGTCACTCAGACATCGAGATTCTCTCGTGTATACTCCGCCTCCCCCTTCCGTACTTGTTCCCCCTTATACGTTTGTAAGTGAAAGGTTCCAGAGGTCGATCCCCGTCATCTTAACACCCACCATCATCTTCAGATCATTATTGTGTATCGTGTGACCCGTGGTCATGAGTCGTGTTTATTCGCGCTGAACAGTATCGGTTCTAGATAGCACACGTCCAGCACACAGAACCGGGCCCGGCACATTGGACAGGTGGCTTTGCGGCTTAACCAGGTGTTCCATTCGGAACGTTCCTGCCGGGAAGCGAACCACACCGCTAGACAGCTAAGGCACCAGTGCGGTCGACAGCGGCACGGTTCACAGCGTTCGGCGGCCGGTAGCTGATTCCCCGCCTGATCGACATCCAGGCACCGTTTCTCGATCTTCACGTCTGGCTGTGCTTGCAGGCAGGCCATACAGCTCTCACCGGCGATCGGACCGCCGGCAACCGGTACCACGGTGCCATTCTGCGCAATCACCTCCCGGAAGGCTTCTACGAACCGATCCGTTAAGCTTTGAAACTTGACCGACGGTAGCACGTGCACCGGACAGCGGATGTTTTCGCGTAGATCGTTGTAGTGCACACCGTTCAGCCGGAGTTTGAAGCTGGAGGTTCCTGCGCCCTGCTGGCGTTGCTGGTGCAGCTGATGGACGGTAATGTTCACAAACTGTGACTCCTCGATCGTGTCCGTGATAACATCCTGAGTGTTGACCTGTTGTGTTAGCAGCGGAAAGAGGAGAAGAGAGCAGACATTAAGCACGAAAGCACGAACTCTCTCTCTCTCTTGCGCTTTAGGGATGAAGCGAACCTCGCACACGATCATCATGGCCGCGTCCTGATGTGCTACGTTGATTCCATATTGTCTTATTTCCACCATCCAATTTTCGGTCACGACCAGCTTCGAAAGAGTGTTCAATCGAACCACCATCTTTGTAATTCTGTAAAAAATTGTGTGTCCGATCCGGCGAACCCGATGATCGCAGGACAGAAAGAGGACGAGACATTTATTTAAATAAATCAAACAAAAACGGAACTGGTTCGTTGTCGCGTTTTACCTTCTGCACTCGTCGTTGATGCTGGTGGCCACTGCGCGCCAATCGCGCATCGTCGTTTCGTTGGTGAATTGCTGCAGGTGTTTTGCGGTCGGATCATTGCTCCAACCGTCCCTGGCCCAGTACAGGGCAATGGTAACAGCCAGCGCGGCCAGCAAAATGATGGCCCCAAGGAGCAATCCGTCGTGATTGAAAAATACCATCACTGGCGAGACGTGGGCAGCGAAATCGTCCGGATTGAGCCAGCGCAACAGGCGCATGTAGCCGACGTACGTGGCGGGCATCGTGAAGTGGATGAGCATCTTGACCGTCGCGAGCTTCATGTGGTACTGCACAAAATTATCATCGGTGAGGTAGCGGGAACACAGATTATCCACGGTCAAACCGAAAGATTCGATCTCCGTCGTGGGGAAGATGATGAAAAAACAGAGCACCAGGTACACGAGCGTGTACAGCACGCCGGGATCCATCTCGGGAAGCGCAAGGACAATAATGGCCAACGGTTAACAGGCTGCGCGTGGCCTAATCACACAAATCCCACTCCACGACAACTTTTGTTTTGATTTTGCTTCTCAAGTTAGCCAGGCGTTGCGAAACGACGAAAACTCACCGAGCCGGGCACTGAACTCGAGTATGGGCTGGGGATGGTCACCGGGAACTTGGAGTCTGGCACCGTTTACCTTCTTTGGTCATATTTCAAACTCTGTGGCCATTTTCCGGACGCGAACTGCACAAACCCGAACGGTGTAAACGCGGGCGCGGGTTGCTGTGGAAAGTGGGGAAATGTCAACGCATCCGAACAACAAAACAAAGCAAACAAGTTTTTTTAAGAGGTTTTTCCGAACCGACCGAATGGAATCCTTGTGAGAGGGTGTTTAAAGTGTATAATGACGGTGACCAATAGAAGATTCCATCGGGCGCAGCTACCAACACCCAGCCACTTCCATCACAACACGGCTGGACCAGCAGGGGTGCCGTCGGTGGCCGGTTCTTCGTTTGGAGCCCACCAGCAGGATGGCGGTTCCGGGCCGAACAGTAATGGAAGAGAAGGATCGACGGCGGAACAAGATGGTAGTTACCTCTACACACCCTTCCCTAAGCACGTCCCGTTCCCCAACATTGAGCAGCAGTCGGAGTTTGTGAACGAGCTGATTGTGTTCTGCTTCACGATCGTGGCCAGTGTGACTCAGTTTTTGCACCTTTACCGGGCCGTTTGGTGGCTTCCGAACTCGTACAACCGGCAGGCTGTGGTAAGTAAATCTGTGAAAAATCGCCGGATGTCACTCTCCCCGAAGGATCGGTTTTGTTGACCCCCCAAGGCCTTGTTATTCTGTTGATCTCTTTTTAGAACTTTTATCTTATCGACTGGGATTTGGCAATCTTTATCGACATCATGGCCAGCCGGAGGTTGATCTACTGTGGCATAACGAAGTTCGTGGATGCTAACTGCCCGGAAGCGTATCTGGAACCGTGCAAAAGGTGGACCAAGTATGCGTTTCTGGTGTGCATGTTCGCTGCGCTCGTGGCATGCGGTGCACAGATCTATCAGAAGGCAGGCTACGTGCATCTGTTTGTGCTGTGCTATCCGCTCGTGCTGTATCCGATGTTTTTCGGGTTCAATGTAGAACACTTTCTGCGGACGATCGTCGACACGCAGCCGAACTGCATCAACGGTATGCCGCTTCATAGTTGCTCCTCGAAGGCGGTCTCGATCCGTGCCGAGATCGATACGCTGAAGGCGGATTTCTTCAACCGGTGTCGGCAAGTGCTTTTCACCTCACTTCTAAATGCGTACTATGCTGGCTTTGTGCCGTGTATGCTGGCCTCGAAGCATCTGTACTATAACAACTTCTGGACGATTCAGCATATGGCCGGTATTTTCATCGGCGGGTTCACCATGAGCATCACGTACTGCTTTCCTGTGCGCTACTTCGATGTGTTTTATCGTGCTTCCCTACATCTTGGCCTGTGGAATCGAGTGAACGCTCGGGGAAACAATCTGCCCGCACATCCCTGGTCGGCGGAACACTTTTATCCGTACGGAACGTACGTTCGATACAACGATGAGCTGTATCGTTCGATCAACAGCTGCACCGCGGCCATACCGAAGAACAACAGCCATTTTAGATTTTATGTAGGTTTCCTTCTTCTCCATCCAGTATCTCTAGACATCATCTAGTAGTCATGTTCCAATAACAAACTCTGTGTTTCTCTTCCTCGTTTTAGTGGTTCTTTAGCAATCCGAGAGCGGTCTTTGTGGCTTTGATATTGGTGCAGTTGCACATGGTGTTGTTCCAGCTGTTACAGCTATCGCTGACGAGAGAGTGGCAGAACGCACTCTCGCTGGGCTTCATGCTGCTGGCCAACTACTTTACACTGTTTCGGCTCGTACGAGACTATCTCATCATTCGGAGGATATATGCAAACGAAAGTCTGCCACACCTGAAGTATAAAACCAACTAGGCGACTACCAATGACGGCCGCCGTTCTGGCCGGGGGAAAGGTGGGTACTCTAGAGATTACGCTAGACCTGGGAGTTTTTCTAGGGCACACTAGGGATGTAATTTATTGAACTAAGAATCTTTGTAAATTTAAGAGGCAATAAACAACAGCAAGAAAACCAGGAACTCAGTTGCTCCGATTGCTGGACTTGGGCGGCCCAGTTCCGCTTAGCTCGAGGCTTGTTTGCAGTTCCTTGAGAGTGCGGTTAGCGTGCTGCATCAGCATCTTGATGGCCAGTTCGTCCGTTTGTTGCCGGTTCTGGCGAAAGTCCGATCGTGCCCAATCGCGCAGCTCCTGCCGGGTGCCAGCATCCGGTACTTGGCGGATCGTCCGGAATATGGTGCGATACAGTTTGAGAACTTCCTGTCTTAGCATAAACTGTGGAAGGAGCGAATAGGTAATAAGCTTTGGGTGGCGTTTCCGATGGAGAATCGTGCCGTGCCTTACCTGTTTTAAATTCAGAGCCGCCGGAATTTTCGACATCGTTTTGGGTTTGCTCAGGCTCTGTTGTTATGGATACGCAGGGCACATGCACTTCGAGAGTCCCCTCGGCAGATTGTGTTCACACCGCATAGGATCTAGTCGGTGTTCAACTCAGCTTCGGAGCCGCTTCGGGACTGCTTCGGTTTAGCTCGGAATCGGCGGGAAACGGGATCACCCGAATCACGTGGCGTAATTTTGTTCAACTTGCGGTACGCAACGGACGACGGTGTGGCCGGTCCTCGGTTAGTTCCTTGCCGCACGTATCCTTTACGTTATTCTACTCACACGCTCGACAGGACACGGTTCCATGAACATTAGTGCGTTGTTTGTGGGTCGTAATTGTGGATAATTATTAAAGAAAAGAGAGAATATTCGCGGTGATTCCTGTTTAGTTAAAACAAAAAAGGTGAAATCGTGCTCAATATTTGTGTAAAACAGTGATTGTGTGCAGCGTGCAGGAGGTTTAAGGTAGATCGCGCGCTTTTTCGACTATCCATCAGCAGCATTCCCGTGTCGAAGATTAAGCAGCTCGATGAAATGGGGAATAAAACAAACTATAGTTGCTACCGGCGGATCCATCATCGTTTGCCAACACACGCCCGCCACAAGGATCGTAAACAGTAACCGCCGCAAAGATCGATTTCAATCAATCAATGTTGGATGATAAAACAACAGCAACAAAACCTTGCCGAACGATCGCAATCGGATCCCGTTTGCCCTCTGTCTCTGGAGTACCCCTGAACTGTCTGTGCGTGCTCTCGCTTCGTCATCTTGAGCAGCACCAGCAGCATAGGAAGATGTTCCGTGTTTACGTTTTCGTAATTTTTCATTCCGAACGGCGTGCGCGCGCGTGAATGTTTATATGCTTCGTTTGATGCACGCAAACGTATCAAGCCGACGATGGACAGATGCGAGTGCTAAAAATATATGATATCCCCCATTCTCCTCCTCGGTCTCCGTTCCCCAAAAAAGGAGGAAAGGTTAAAACAAATCAAATCTATCCTATTCCGGCGACAAAGTTGCCATCTTGGGTGGGGTGGTGAGGGCAGGGCAGGGGCGGTGGAAATTTATTAAAAGCAGTATTAAATCGAGAACCGTGCTAAAAATAGAAATGTCGGCGGAATGTGAGAACCGACATCAAGATGATGGAATGTCTCGCCTTTCCATGGCCCAAGGATTTCAGACTTTTAATTGACCTGTTTTTTTCTTTCATTTTCAGAAAGAGCAACGCATCCATCGGAAACCTTTGCTGTCTTGTGAGTGAGTGGTGTAATGATAGGAAAAGTGAATGCCCGAAAGCCAAATGCTTGTGCACCAGTGTGATTAGCTGTTTCCCCGAGCACGTGGCTTCCTGTGCGAAGGGATCGAAACACCGGGACGTGACACCACGAGGCGGATATAGACAGTTACAGTGCACCCCAGCACGCGACGGTCTCACACCTAGCTGCTTCTATCCTACCAAACGGTGTCCCGTTTGCCGGTGTATCAGGTAACAGGGATAGAGAGAGAGAGAGAGAGAGAGAGAGAGAGAGAGAGAGAGAGAGAGAGAGAGAGAGCGAAAGATAGAATTCGGTGGCATGTGAGAAGGATCATGTTTCCGACGCGAAGACGATTGTGTCCCCGGGAGGTCAATCGAGTGCTGCGACAGGAGTGAGAAACTGTTACCATTGACCGTAGCGCGACCAGTGAAGGGCGAGCACCACTCCCTTTGACGTAATGTGTACCCCCGAGGACCTAGACTGACCGACGCTTATCGCATAACTCTCGTGCGGGCTCATCGACGACGCGCGTGTGAAACAGACGACGAGACGGTGAGACAAGGATTTACCGTGCAGTAGGCGATTGCGCGTACAGACAGTGCACCAAAGCACGGGCACCATGGCAGCGGCTTCCTCGGCAACCTCGTCATCGCCACCTCAGATCAAGGTAAAGAGCGAACTGTGCACGGACAACGACACGATCAAGGTGAGTCAGCAGTGAGCTGCCATATTATCGTCCAATCCAAGTAATGCAACCAAACACCCTGCCGTCCTCCGGCCGCACAACGACGGACGCCGTGCAGTGCATTCTATTTTCAAAAAACTGGTCGTTACACTCGGTCAGTCGCTCCCGGGGGGGAGCGCCCTCCGGGATCGGGTTGTTTGTTTAGCAAGAACACGGGACCGATTGGCGGACGGGGACGGGTGTGGTCCTTGGTCAGGATACTGTTACGTCGTCCGTTAGTGAACTCCACCCATCCCAGGTTTCCAATTGCGCCCCAGCCTGCCTGTGGGTATGTGTGTTCTGGTATGCAAGGTTCGCGCAGCGTATCCTTCCTTCCTTCGGGTTATCCGGTGGCACCGTCGGGGGGGTAATTGGAGCCGGTAAGTGTTGAGTCTAGAGTGACCAGCGAGCAAACTCATGGGAGTGATGGGCTTTGCGTTGTTTTGGGGACGTTTCATGCCGTGTAACACGAGCAATGCGGGCTTTAAACCGAAGTACTGCGGTCTATCTAGTAGAGCACCGTGGTCACTAGTTATAATGCTACCCCCCCCGGTTACCCGGATGGACCTAAAAATGCATAAAAATGTGACACGTGAACACGACGCGAATGAACGTGAACGCGGTGCCCCAACCGATGCAACCTGTTGCACAATGCGCGTTGTTTGTCGGCCTGCTAGATGCGACCAAACTGCACCCCAGGCCAGCTTTCCTTAGGTTGCACTTTGTGGTGGCGAGGTTCCGAGTGTCACATTTCACCGCGCGGATCGCAACCGATGTGCGCGCTGTGCGATCCTAGAGCAGCACAAGACCTATAGAGCTGCCTTTGCGTTTCGAAGCGCAGCAGGAAGCATAATGTTGCAGTGATGGCGCCCCGGCGAAACTCCACGCAACACAGCAACAGGTGACTGACAGGGAAAAAGAGTGGGGGAGAAAAACGTGTCAACGCAGTGCACCGTGTTGGTGTTGGGCAAGCAGGAAAAGCGGGAATGAAATTATCACGAACGTAATGCAATTTGCTGAAATTTATATTTAGTTTTCCACTTAACACAGCCCCCCCCTCCCCTTCCCGGTCGGTCGGCCAAAGCAACCGATCCCAAGGGATGGTGCCGTTGGATTGAAATGAATCGCACCCCACGACGAGGGCACGAGGCAGCAGCGGCAACAGTAGCAGATGCGGTGGTGGTTGGATCGGTTTTATCTTCCGCCTCTGGCGAGAAGGTACATTCGATGGCAACACCGAGGGCGCAGGGCGAGTGGCGACGATCGAGCCGGTATACCGGTGCCTGTGAAGTCCTCTACGATTTCAAATGGTCGCACACCTGCCGTTGTCAGTTTTTCCGAATCATTGGCCCCGTGTGGCGGTTTGGCGTCGGTATGTGGGGATGCGGATTTCCATTACACAGACAGCCAGCCAAGCCAGCATAGTACGTCCGTTGTCGTGGTCGTCTGTATTCGTTGGCCAAAAATTGAATCGCAAATCACAGCAATCGCAGTCACCTATTGTGACTACTAGCAGCAGCGCATTGTTTTGCTTAGGATCGCGTGGTGTGATTTTGGCGATTTTAATAATTGGATTTTGAGCTCGTGGAAACCAAGATTGAAATCCATTTTCGATGTACGGTAGGTTCACCATCGGTCGAACTCTCGTGGTGTTGGATATATTTGGAACTTCCTCCAGGCCACTGGTCCAACCCCTGCGGATGCGGTGTGTCATGTTTCGATTTCTATTTCAACGACGACAGCGACCAGCGCACTGGCACGGCCAACGTGATGGGCACGCAGGTGTGTGAGAGTGTGTGGAAATTTAAAACTTTCCACTGTCTGGGGCAGATGGACAGATCGCAGCAACACAGCACGCGCCGACGCGTGCTGCTTCCTGTGAAACCGTTTTTGGGGGAAAATGACCGAAACGTATCGGATCTCAAAGGACCGCGCGTTCCAAGCGAAATGCCAATTCACAGTATCCGTCGCCGCCACCTGCCGCCGCTGTGGATGCATATTGGCATATTGTGTTTGATTAATGATGTCGGGTCCACGAACCGGTAGTGGACCGATTTGCATCGATTTCTCTTTTCCCTGCGATCCCTGCCTTTTGCTGCGATATCGGCAGCTCTGGTGATAATTAAAATAAATCCATTCCGCGGCATCAGGTTCCAGCTAAAAGCGGCGTCCAAATCGGACGGGATCGGCTCGTTCGGAATGCAACGTAAGGCGGAATAGCGCTGTCCGTCAGCCGGTGATTGTCATGAAGAAAGCAAAACATTCGAAGTAAAAAAAATCGGCAAATCGATGTAAAACATTTCCTTCGGGAGCGGTGGGAGGGGGACCATTCGGTGGGTCAATGTATCATGCACGATGGCCAAGACGGCGGTGGTGGTGTTCTGTTAGCCAACCGCGCAACCGCGTGTCCAACATTGGTCACAGAAGATGCGTGGCCTAAACCACACATACAGCGGGGACCTGTGTACTGTTTGCATGCGAAGCGAATCGGTCGGGCGGTCGGTCAGGGGAAAAATCGCCGACGTACCGAAACCGGCCGCGCGGTAATTGTATCCCTGGTCGGGATTTATCCCTTCGGTGTATGGGGAAACCTCGATCGAATGACTGGAATGGTGGCAGGGCAGTAACTTGGCAGCAGCAGGAACTGGAGGAGAAGGAGGCTATGGCTGCAGAAAGTTACAATGAAGTTGTGCACCAAGTGTTTCAGTTGTGTACTGGAAGGTGATTGACGAGTTTTTTTTCAACGTGTTGTGGAACTCAGGAACAACATTTGTTGGATCGGCCATTTGTGAAGGAATGTTTTTTTGCAGGTTATGTTCAAAAGGGTTGCGTGTATACCCGCTAGTTAGTAGGTCTGGTCTGACAGATTGGCCTACTTTGATTGTAATTTTTTGTAGTAAATATCCTGGAATTATTCAATCAAACACCAGAGCATCGTTCTGCCTACTTTCTGTTCTTAACTTGACTGATGAAGGAAGACGTTTTTCACTGACAGAGAAAGCGATGCGGAACTGTAAGAAGAGACAGGATACTGATCGCAGCGCACGCAAACCAAGCGTTCACCTTTCGAGGCCACCCTGAGTTGGTGCAACCGTGGTTCCCCTAGCTCCCTTCCCAAACGCAAGATAAGCAAGAGCCCCTGTCCCTCGCGAACCATGCACTGCCCTGGCTGCAGCTTTGCTAATTGAAATGCGATCCAGTGCAAATGAAGTTGCAGACCATTATGCGATCCAGGGCGGCCGTGCACCACCAGTTCCCTACGTCTGGTAACCACAGACCCTCGTCCACATGACTAAAGTTGACATTTTCTCCTGGTTGGGCGCTGGCAACGACGACGACGACGACGACGACGACGACGACGACGATGCCGTTGATGATGATGATAAGGGAGTAAGGCGCGTATGGTGGTGCAGGTAGAGTACACCAAGGAGGAGGCGCACCGAGAGTATCTTGATTACAACCCGGTTTTTCGGGGTGGACGTATCGCGGATTCGGATTCTGCGCTGCGGCAAAACTTCGTTGTTCATTCATTTGATTCCAGCCTTGCCCGGGAGTGAGGTATTGAGTTTCTTCTGTACTGTTGCTGCTGCCGTGCTGGTGGGGTAAAAAAAAAGAAAGATTTATTTGCCAGTGCCCCGTGACCACCCCGGGTTTGGTTAATTATTTGTGGCCAGTTGTTTTGCTGTTCGGTATTTCTGGTGCGAAACCACCGGACCGAACCACCGTTTTCGCCACATTTGCAAGTCCAGTTGCAGTTGCGATCCCGAGCGCGGTATCAGCTTACTCCAGGGGCCGGGGTGTTGGTGGGACCTCGACTCGACTCGGCTCACTTTGCCTGCATGCAGCTGTACTAGTAGACGAGTATTCAAATGAGTGTTCCATTATAGCTCCTCACGTAGCTCCTCACAGTAATGGTCTCCATGCCTGTCCATGGTTTGCTTAAAGTGCGTGAAATCGATCGAATACTGATGGCAACCCTGGTTACTATGGTGATCGTTGGGGGTGGGTTGGAGGTGATCCTAGTCCTAGCCCTAGCCCTGGAAACTAGAAACGACCGATATTGGATACTGTTTCGGTTGAGCAGCATTCTGGCGTCCCAGGGTTTGGGCGGACCTATAACACTACGCCTGGCATGAGGAGCGAGAGATGATGCCGTCGAATGCCGGTGACGATGATGGTGATGATGATGATGATGCACGGTGTCAGCTGAGCTGAGGGGCCATACGTACGTGCGCTCTTTGTCGATTTGGCGATACTGCGGCCTGGCCAAGCAGCCAACTCCGACGTGCAGGCCCTCGCGTATCACGTTTCCTTTCGGCGGAAAAGCTGATGCGGATGGTTTAGATTTTCTCGAACCACTCCGCCCTCACCCGTCACTGGCACCTCATTACGATCCTCACCCTTGGGTGGAAAATTGGAAAACATCTTCTCCGCTCCGATCCGATCGGTTCCGAGGTACTAGTGGCGACCGTTTGCACATGCAGACTCACATACACCCCCGGGGAGGCGATGGTGCATCATCGGGCACTAATCGTGTGCGCTGCACAACTTCGATTTGGATAGATTTCATGCCCGTGGTGTGTGGGGGGAGGGGGGGCACGTGTTGGGGCACACGCTAGAAATGTGGCTGTTTTCCTCCCCCATTCCTGGACCCGGTCGGTCTGGTGGTGCGCGCTGTGCCGAGCGTGCCAAGGCAGCCAAGGTATCGGATTCCGGTAGCCGGAAAAATGGAACTTCCCAGGATCAAATAATGAACACCGGGGATGGGGAGCTGAGCTTGGCTAGCTGGCTGACTGGCTGGCTGGCTGGCTGGCTGTGGCACTACTCGAGGTCCACCCGGTCCACGACGAACGGTGCAACGTGGTTGTTGGATCGGGTGGATGAAACAGGATAAATGAGACATTTTAAGGTGTAGAGTTACCTTGATGGTGGCCTGATGGTCTTGAGGAACCCTGGCCTGGTGGATCTGGTGATGTTCTAACAATTTCCCGCACCCGGACACACCCGGGCTCTTTCTCTCTCTCTCTCTCTCCCGGAGTGATTAATGAAGCTGGACAGTCATTAAAATGCTGCAAACGGCGGTGCTGCAGGAGCGGCCCCGAAACTGGAACTGGAACTGGGGCTAGAGGCGCTCATGCTAACGAGCTCATGATGTTGGCGCACTGTCACATGGACCACGCGACTCTTCTTCTAGTGTCCTGGACATTGGAGCACCGACAACGGTAGACAGACCGTGCACCGTTGGATCGTTGGAACGTTTGAGGTGTCTCCGGCGTTGGCGTCTTGGAGTAAGCGCTGCACGATGCCTCACTGGCGACCCAATGGCACTGATGGCTTCTCTTTTTCGTCAACCACTGCGGCCACTATTTGTCACCGATCTTTCAGGGCATGTGCATTCCTCGGATCTGTCGGTCTGTTGTGGCGCCATTGTAGCACCTTCGCTCACGCACTTTGTTGTTGTAGCCGGTCCTAGGACCAGGAATACCGTGTTGCCGGAACGGAACACCTTGGTCCTCGCGATGGTTTCATATTACACCGCTGGCTCCGGTGCGTTGCCCATTTCACGAACTAGTTGCTGCTGCTGCAAAAGTAACAAGATGGTTCCAATGCCATGCTGTATAGGGGTCGATGTTACTGAAGCACCTTGAAGTTCTCAGGGTGCTCGTACGCTACAGCTGCGAAATGTATTACATATCAGGGCTAGTGTTCCTGGCAAACTTCGTTCTGCCATTCGACTCTTGAGGCCCATATTTAAGATGTTGGATTTATAGTTTTTAATGCAACATCATAATGGAAACGGTTTTTACTGTACTGATGCTTCCAATGATACAGATGACCAATATCCAATAATTACCATCACAATAGGGATCTATCGAAACAAAATTTTTGGGCAATGTTGACACATCTCATTCATCTTCTCCTTTTCAACACACGACATTTCATTGTAGGGGATCGTAGAACCAAATAGCAATGCGGCACGATGTAAATGAACAACGGGAGGATTCGCATTAGTTCCACATCTACGATCCTGATCTTGATTGCATTGCTGCCTTCGTCTTTCGCTATCATTAATCCTTTCTCGTTGTTCTTGAGATCTGGATTTCGATTTTAAGTCATACGCAATTGAAGCTGAAAACATGCGTGATCCCGTGGCTCAGAGGTCTGGTTTCTACGGATCAGTGCCAGTCTTTTTGAATTTTGACTGCGCACTCCTTTACTTGATCTTCTGATTGCAGGCATTTTTTCTGTCTATGAAATGACTCAACTAAAATCAGATAGTTTTCTATTTACCACAAATAGTTCGTGATTCACACCAAAATAATTACCAAACATAAATCACTTGACGAATCATCGTTGGTTTGCTCAAATTCAACGCATAGGAGCTGGTTGCCATCCAATGTTTTGCAATAATATCGAATCAAGTAGGCTGTGAGGTGGAAATCCGGTGAAAAATTGAGTTCCAATTTACCATTAAAGGACAGAACGTTCTCAATTTTTTTAAATGAACGAATGAGTGAAATCGGCTAATCCGTTCTCAAGTTATGGGCGTACAAACTTACGAGCATTTCGAGCAACTCACTCGAACGTCATTTTCGCATTACGACGCCTGCTCTTGTTTCCGTTTGGCAAACATTTCAGAAGAACGAACTATTTCATTCGAACGATCCAGTAGTCACGGCATTATGGCATTTTCGAACTGGAATTCGACAAAAAAAATTCCGTCAACTGCATTCAGGTGGGAAATCTTCTAGGAATAGGAAACACATTACGATAAACTCTGATATTTCTTATGGCTATCACTGCTTTCACTATCAGAAAAGTGTAACAGACCAAATTTAAGTTGAAAAAAGGTTATTTTGCCTCCGCCAGTCGAACGCACTCTCAACCGCCGTTCATTCTCAACAGCATCACCATAACTACCGGCTGCTGTGATGTTAGCAATGTATGCCTCTCGTTCTTGTTCTATTAAAAACAGTACTATCAGAATTCCTCGCGTTCAATTTTTGCTTTTGAGTTGCTCGGACAGAAAGCATCAATTCCAATCTTTGGTTAAATCAGTTCGAGGTATTTCTTTCGAGATGCTGAACGTTCGATAACCACAATAGCTCCTATAATAGACTTATCGACAGCTGCCGTCTAGACTAGAGTTGCACCCAATTTTTCGACCACGGTTTTCGAGAGAAATCTCTCCATCGTACAGCAGGTATATCCAAGACCTTGAGACGTGATAAGCAGCACGCGGTCTGCGTCTGCAAACCACGCACGAACCCCACATTCTTCGGGGAGCGAATTTCACGGAACAGTGCGCTACCGCTACACGCTGAATCTAATCTTCCGGAAAGCAAATGGAGTCACCAAGAGTTTTAGTGTCCGTGCAGCGAGTCCTCACCGCTCTCGCCGCAGATTCCCGTACATCACCAACCGAACCAGCCACCATGGCTCCTATGTTCCATCACCAGGCCAGACCAGACCCGACCAGGCCAGGCGAGGCGCGAGCGGAGCCAGGTTCTGGCGCAGATCCGGTTTCAATGATTTTATCATGCGCGCGCCTGTTCGCTGAGCCCGGTGGGTTTCAGTTTCGAAAAGTTCTCGCCTTTCGCGACCGAAGGCCTCTCTGCCTCGGCTTCTCCTGGCGCCCGGCATGCTGCCGCTGCTGCTGCTGCTGCTACTCTCCGCTCTCTGCGTTTGTCCACCCGAATTCGAATGGTTCCGGTTACGGGGCGGCCGAGCGTACCAACTATAACTTCGATGATGAGAAGCACCGATAGCATCCTTCTCTTCTCCTGTAGCAGCAGCAGCAGCAGCCCACCCCAAAGAGGAGAGGGGGCAGCGGTGGTGGTGCTAGTGCACGGAGGGGCCGTTGTTATTGGAGCCGAAGGGGGAGACGGGACGCGACGAGAGAAATTCGTACGCTAAAATAACACATAATTTTCAAACGTTAAAACATTATTAAGCAACTCGAAACCAGCGTTCGAGTATCGAATTTGAAACCATCCAACACCGAGCCCTCCCTCCCCGCCGGAACCGGGTACCTAGGGTACCCGGGTCGTCCGTCAGCGTCACTGACGCTGTAAAGGGGTTTCGCTTGTGTGTTGCGTGTTTTGCGTGTTTTATGGTTCCCTTGTTTTTTTTTGGTTCCTTTACGGCTTTTCGCGAAAATGCAAATGATCCCTCCGGCTCCGGCACCGGCCTAGGGCGCTGGTTGGATGCGTTTCACCGAAAACCCGCCTCCAGTCCCCGTCTCCACAATCAGCATCTGGAAGCTGTAATCTAATCCAATCCAGCCTATCGCGCAAACTATTTCCAATTAAACTGCGCTTGAGGTGCGCTAATTGAATGTTAGATTGGCAGAAAGGTAACGCACATCAGAGGGCCCATGGCGTGATCACCGTTTGCTGGGATTGGAAACTCTCGATTCGATGGCGGACAAAAAAAAAAAACGAAAGAACCTCAGCAAGCGTGCCGCGTGTAGTTCGTCTTCGGTAGCACAGCACCCATTCTCATTTCCGAGGCAACGGTTCTACGGGGGAGGGGTGAAAGGGGGCAGCAGAACCGAGAGGTTGCGCATTCGCGGCGCGCGCCATACCGCCTCCTCCTGCGTTTTTTCCCTCTTCGTTGTCGTCGTCATCGTTGTCGCTGTCGCTGCGTCGCTGGCTGGCGGTGTGTAATATGATACGCGCCTGAAACGTGATACGATCCGTCAATGCAAAACATCTTCGGCATGTGACCGTCGCCGCCGCCGCCGGTCCTGAGACCATCACCACCAGCACCAGCACCACCAGGTCCACCAGGTTTGGTGTAAGGCACATGTGGCCGCGCCGTTTGCGCTTCCTTTGGGTCATTTTCCTGCTCGAGTCGCGTCGTGTCGTGGCCTGGCCTCTCCCCAATCCCCCCCCCCCCCTGGGCTTGCGCCTTTCGCTGACAGCAAGAGTTCTCACACTTGGGGACCGGTTTCGGTTCGAGGTCATGATGGCCGAGCTGATGCTTCGCAATTGGCGCGCCAGCAGCAGCATCACTCTTCGTTCCTCCCTCGCGCCCACCCCGGCGGGGAAACGGGTGCAGCACCCCTTTTTTTGGCGGGGGTTTTTAATTTCGCCCGATTTCGCTTTAAATATCCGTTTGCAGAGTGTCACGATGGTACCAACATACACTCGCACACCCCGCGAACTATCAAGACCGATCAAACACTGCTTTACAGTACGGAGGATGGTGTTGCGGGCGGAGAATGGGCAGCAAAATTATTAATGAACCCCCCTTCCCGGGTAAAAAGAGGCGGGGACTTGGCGCACATTCCTCGTAGCCGGTTCTAATTAGGACCATATTTTGTGTCGCGCGGACGTAATAAACGCAACACAAATCACGGCACTCTTGGATGACACGGGCATCGTTGTCGTCGTGCACGTGCGATTGACAGTCGAGCGGGGTGGGGGAATCAGAAACCATTTTCAGATTTCCGCCGATCCAGTAGACATTGTAGCAAGCAAGCAAGCAAGAAAGTCGTGCGGTGCCTGCTTCATGCGACATGCGAGATGGCAGATGCATGCCCGAAAAGTATCAATTGCCACCGTACGGATCCATGACCTTTTTGATCCCGCATCACAGCAACGCAGGAGCATCGCCAACCCGTGGTGACTCGTCTCGTCTTCAGCTCGTATCGGTTATAATTAAATCCCGGCTTCGCTCCTCGCTTACGCGCTTCGATACATTCTTGCATCCGTTGGCCGATCCATGTACGCTGGCTACGGGCACGCCATGCCAAATTATTAAATATCACACCGGCACCTAGCCTGCCCTAGCTAGTCAGCCGGGCAGCCAACCGGGCAGCTGGGACTGTCGTCAGACCGACCGATCCGATCCGACCAACAGACCGAGGGGGAATTGATGTTGCGCAATCAAGATCAAGTCACGATCGGATCCCGAGACCCGTTGCTCGATCTGACGTTGACGGAGGCCAGCATAGAGCTCCCAGGGGGATACCGTAATTTTAGAACGTAGAAGTTGGTCCCTTGGCTGGCAAACACGCGCGCACGGTACCCTTTCTGCAACATTGAATGTACCAAGAGATAGAGACCAAAGTCCCCGGTAAGCTGTGACATTCTCATAGTGCCGCGAAAGGGCATTTTTAATTCCGTTTGTCCTAAGGTCTTAAAAAGCGTCGAGAGCATTCCATGGCAATTCCATGGCGTATGGACGAAGAATTAGCAGCAGTACAGCGACCCTGGTACAGAACCGCGGGAAGTTGCGACTTCGAATCCTATGGACGATTTCCAATTTCGTCGTCTAATTGGTACCGATTGCCGTGAGCCGCTTCAGTCCTGTCGCGAGTACAGACGACATAGGACGGAGGTGGCACAGGGTGTAGGGGGATTTACATTTCTCATCGCCCAGGTCGAGAGTGGGCGAGGACACCCGGCCACTACAAAGTAACGTGAGCGTGGTGGTGGCGGTTGGCACAGGTTAATGAATCCTCCTGGGCGCCGGAGAAGGGTTTCAAGATGGCCGCAAACCACACAAGCACAGAGCGGTCAAAGGAGGCCGTGTTTTCGGAGTGGATGCCAAGGAGAACGGTGGAGGAGTGCCCAAGTGGCAATAAATCCTGCCACTTGATCGTGGCATCGTGTGACCTCTGGGAAGAGGTGGGGAGCAACCGGATTCAAAGGGAGTACATCCCGGGTCGGTCAATTGCAGAACCAGAACCGCCACACACGTACATACGGGACCAATCATGGCCACTATAGTGGATGTGGCGGGATGTTCATCCGACAGCGCGTACTCCTCTGCCTCCTCTGATGAGAAGCAGCAGTTCGCTCACTCGCCGGTACGCTAGCTCTCTGTGGGAAGCGAACAGCCGCCCGCCATCCGCCACCAGAGCCATCAGAAACGGATCCGATGGCCGCAATGTGACACTGTTCGTTTTCTTATTCAATTAATTAACTTTAGTCATCATCGTATTACAATACTTGTTTATTTCCCTGTCCCCGGTCTGCAACGAGAGACGAGAGTCTCGTTGTCGTCGTCGTCGTCGTCATTTAGCGGAGTGCCACACCCGCTCCGCCACCGTCGCCGTTCGACGGGAGTGGAGTTTGTCAAGCTCTGCCCGCAGTGCCTTATCGATTTTCAACGTTAATCTCGCTCGGCTGGAGGAATCTCAGACGCGCGTCCGAGACGCAGGAGCGGTAGAGATGTTCGTTCGTTGGACGGGTCCGGGAATCCGAGACCGCTCACGGGCGCGCGGGCGCGCACCGTGTGTGCTATTGCTGTGCGTGGCGCAACCGTGGCGCTGTTATGGCGGTAAATGCGTATCACATTTACACGTCTGCGGACCCCCTCCCCCCGGATAAGATGAGAACCTCACACAGGAGGAAGGTAAAGGAGGAGGAGGGCGCACTCCGAGTCAGTCCCACCGACTGTAAACAGTCCCATGTGGGAATTGCATTGCACTGCGGGCCGCTCGGTCGCTGTGTCTGTGTTTCGGATTAATGAAATGCAGATACTGGATGTTCGCTTTATTAGATACCGCAGAGTCGCAGAGAGTTCAGACATCGAGATTCAGCATGCCGATGCGCTGATGGCAGATTTCTTAGAGCAGGCCACAGCGAAGCGAAAGATTGCTTCCGTTTCCTCCTACTGCGGGTCACTTTCACTCCGACTCAGTGGAGTGTGTTGTGGCATGTGTCGGAACATGTCGCTTTTCGGTTTTTCGGTTTATTAAATCCAGGAAACCCCGAAAAAACCTGAGCGGGAGGTGTTGGCAGCTCGTGTGTCGCGTTTCCTTGCCTGCTACCAGGCGGGGCGCTGCGTAATTGATCTGACGGGTGCGTATCACTGCGTCACCCGAAAAAAAAAATGGTGAAGAACCTGTCGGACATGATTTAGTCGCCTTTTTTTTGTTGGGGTTTGGGTTAGTGGGACGATAGTGAGATCGGTTTCTGTCATCGGGTCCGCACTTCGATGTTGCCAAAGAGGTTTAAGCGATCTATTAGCGCCCAGGTGATGAGGTAATTTGATATCCTGTTCCTTTATGCCCTCGCTGGTTGAGGGGATGCTCGTTTTGTGCATGCCACTCTCCGCCGGTCTCTTGCCTTGTTGGAGCAAATCCTTGGTTCGGTGTGTGTCCTTTTGGTACATGTAGCTGCAAGTGTAGGCTTCGTGAGCTGCATAATGGGAGAGCATACACATTAAAAAGTAATTAAACTGCCCCACGCCCGCCAGCGACTGTGCTTCGGGATTGTTTAGCACATTGTGAATGGTGACCTTGTTTAGTGTCTGCACGATGGATTCTTTTGTATCTAACACATACCGTTCCTGGGAAGTGCTGCTTTTTAATTGTATAACTCCTATGAAAGGGGTTGTCAAGGTATTTAGAAAATAATTCTGAAAAATTACACTCTGTTGTACTTTGCGCTGGCACAGTTCTTTGCTCAGCAGTAACATTACCACTCCATGGCACTGGCGTTATGCAACATCTTTTATTTGCTAACGTTGCTATGATCCGTAGCAACGGATGGTGCTTTCTGATGGTGGTGATAGATACGTTATGGTGCTATGATGATGATATGGTGCAATATCCTTATTAAAAACGGAAATTGCGCGTAATAGAAGCATTGTTGATGAATTTGAAATAGGTACAGTGATTGTAAATTACCCTCGGTGGAGTAGCTTATGAAACTAATTTTTGTTTCTAAAGGGGGGCCCTCAGGGGGTACCCTATTTTAAAGTTGAATAACTCCGTCATTTTTCAGCCGATTTGGACAAATAGGCCAGTTTCTGAAACTTCAGTCTATGCCAGTTTAGCAGTGGATCACATCGCGTTAAAAGAGCGGATTGAAATTGTCACACTTTATATTGAAAACAATCGGTCAATAGTAGAAACTGCGATCGTGCAATGGATGATGAATAGATGGTGGTTTCCTGCTTTGCCGCATATGACGGCGCTGGTTTTTTTCTTCTGGGGGTCTGTTTGAAAAATAAGGTTTTTGCAAACAAATGGAAGGCTATGAAAGAACTCACTGCAAATGTTAGTGCTGGAATTGCCAAAAGAACTCCCTAAATGCTCTCAAATACAAAGCAAAAGGCCCGAAAAAGGGGCGCTTTTTGTATGCCGACTGAAGGCGGTCATTTGATCGATATCATATTTTTAGTATGACACAATAAATGGCATAGAATAATCTAAATAAATTTTGTTCATTTTCTAAAATCGGCTGAAAAATGACAGAGTTATTCAACTTTAAAATAGGGTTCCGCCTGATGGCGTACCCTGTAGATAATGCAACTTGATTGAATCATCTACGCTCTTCTTGGACCATTGCAGCTAGTAAGAAAATCTCGAAATACGTAAAACAAATCTCCCACGTATTCAAGCACCAGAAACACCAATTAATGTAAGAATAGAAGGGAATTTCCTTACCAAATCATTTCTGGCGATAATAAGCAAATCTTTGTCGTTCATTTTATGCATCCAAAAACGAAAGGATACCCAAATGATGCCTTGTTATCGACACTGAACACGAATATGTAGACCACGGATATTATGCTAGGCTCAGCGGGTGCAATAGAGTCACCTATTCTAATTACCATCTCTTTGCCACGGCGTGTCGACGCGTAAGCTCAGCAGAAGCCGAGATGCTAAACACATCCCATTACCCATGGTTCGATACCTTCCTTCCGACGCCTTCATCGACACCAATCAATCATCTCGTACGCCGGTGTGGCCTCACGCACGACCACTGCTTCCGTAGCTTCCAGGCGTGCTGGGAAGGGGGTATTTTTTCACTCTCCTCTTTTTTAGGCGGGAAAAGGCGCAATGGAAAAATCAAACCAACCAACCGCTGACAGACCACTGATCGCGCGTTTGCTGGTGCCTCACGGTCAGCGCACGGTCTCACGGTCGTGACAAATTGATGGATGGATGTGGTGGTGGAGTGATGGTGAGCTCCAGCTCCAGCTCCGACCGTTTTACGAAATCGAAACGTTTTGCGACCGACGACGACGACGACGACGACGACGGGAGGCTTTCACTCGTTGCGGTCCCTTGGGCCAGAGTGACTTATCTGGTGTCGACTCGACCTCAAGGGGGGGTCGCACCAACTCAACTTCGCTCCGCTGGGTGGCTAGGGAAGGATGGGGCGCCCCCCCTGCCTCAATCCATGTGCGCGCGTGATCTCGGATGAAGTGTGATAAATTATTTAATGGATTTGTTATACGTCGCGTGAAACATGATCATCGAGGGGAAGGATTTACCGCGACACTCGCCCAAGCACACTATCACGTGTGTGCCGGGTTGACAACAGACCAGCTGAGGCTGATGGGGTTGAGGTGTAGTCCGCGGTCCCATATTTGGCCATGCCGGTGCTTTACGATGTATGGTGTGGTGATGTTGGTGGTGAAGTCCGATTTAAAGAGAATAATTGAAGCTCTGAGGTGCAGTCCGTGTGCACTTTCCACAGTCATGTCCCATTGGTAATGATCTTCCTGTTCCATTTGTGAGAATTGAACATCGTTAGATTCGTTCGTCAGTTGCTGCAGGCTTTCACGCCGAGGCCAAGTTTCACGCCACGCCAACAGTTGGTTCCCGTTTGGATTCGTCCAAATCGTCTCTCATGTCGCGCCATCTTGGCCTCGCTAACTCTCTCACACCATGGCACGGCCGTTCGTGTCCTGTTTCATGTTTATCTAAGCTGCCTTCCCTGCCTCTCTCTCTCTCTCTCTCTCTCTCGCACTCGTCCATGCCTCCTAACGTCTCGGTTTCGGCTGGTTTATACCTTTGTTTTTATTAATACTAATTTATTGGTTTACAATCGATTATCTGCTTAACGATTTGTCCCTGGAGGGGGGGGGGGGGGGGGCGAGGTCAGTCACGCCAGCAATGGTCACCGGATGGATCACGTGGCCACCAGCTCCTAGCCACCACCACCCAGGAGCCTCGGATTCCACCCTCGGGAGGGTGATATCAATAGAATCCGAATGCAAAACATAACCCCACGGGGCACGGAGGGGCACACACCAAGATGAGAAACGAAACGCGAAGAATTAAATCAAAACCAACTGCCAACCTCCCTCCCTCCACCTTTTTTTCCGATCGAAGCGGTCGCGCCGCAGATCAAATGACAACGGAACCGGCCCGGGGCCTTCGTGAAGTATCAGATATCATCCCGCTAAGGCCGGCGTAGCCTGCGCACCTCCAACCCATGTCCGACGGTAGATGGGTGCAGGGAGAGGTAGAGAGAGAGAGAGAGAATTAATTGCTGAAATTTAGAAGCATTATCTGACCGGCCACGATGGAATGGATGGCGTTTCGTAAGACCGAAGACAGCCACAGCACAGCATTTACGATTGGCAGCCTCCTCTCCGAGCCTGCCCGATTGGACCTTTACTTTAACGTGCTTTACGCGTTGGAATGGAAACCGTTTTTCGTCACTTCTCGATTACGATTCGATCGGTGGGATCGATGGTGTGCTGCTCTTTCTGGGAACTAATCTTTCATTCCAAGACAGACCGTTTGGTGCAGCCACAGTGAACCGGTAGGTAAGCGCGCATGTAAATCGTTGGAAATGATATTGTAATATCGCGATTGAAAAGGAAGCCTGATCGATCGATCTAACCAGCAGGGATCTGCCGTTATGTAATATTAAGACGTATTGGATCAGGGAGGGTTGGGAGAGATTGTCATATTGACCCAATCTAACCGATGGATGCAGATTAGCGAACGGATCGGGATCTGACGCAGGGTGGTCCGTTTCACGGACGTTTTTTTTCTGTTTTCCAATATCCTCCGGTCGAGAAATCGGAAAATCGGAACCAAAACCACCAATCGAGCATGCACAGGATCGAGTCGTCGAGGCGTTGCTAGGCACAGAGAGAAGGAAAAATCATCATCTTATGCCCTTCTGCCGGTGCCGGGCGGCGCACTCATTATCACGACGGAAAATTGGATGGGCGCCACGTAGCAGCTTCTCGGTCCACTACAGCACCACCGCCCAGCTCGAGTTCTTCGGTTTCAAGGGCGGTTCCTGTGTCCTTAGGATCCGTTTTTATCGACACAGCTTTCTCTCGCCCGTGTGTGTCATGGTGTGTACAGGGAAAAGGCATAAGATGGGTCGTGTGTCATGGTTTAAAATTTCGTGTGCATGTGAAGAGGCGTCGTGTGCGAAGACCCACCGTCCGCCTGCTAGTGCCACGGATGAAAGGGGTTTTCGTAGCGCAGATCAGATCACAGCCGCCACCGTCACCGTCACCGTGCCCCCGGAGTCAGATGAACGTCCTGGATGCGATGGCTGACTGGCTGAAATGTTATACGCGAGAGCATATCCTTCGAACAGGATCCTAGTAGGACTTGTTTTTCATCCATTTTCCTTTTGTTTTGCCCTCTACTGGCCTACTAGAGATGGAGAGGAGAGCGTAGGATTTTGGTTGGTTGTTGTGTTGTGTTGAACAACGGTGCCGGTGGTGTAGTGACTGGCCGCCGCCGCCGCCGCCCATCGACATCACAGAATCACGGAATGGTGGGAGGAAAGGATGTTTTATCCCGGCTCGTGTAGCACAAACACAAACCGTGTGTATGTGACGAGCGAAACATGAAACGAAAGTCGCTCGAAGCGAGCGTTCGATTTCTGGTACGCCATGCCGTCGTGTGCACCGATTGCTTGCTTTGGTTATTTCCGATAATTAAATACAAGCAGCAGGATAGAATCATCTCTCAATTTACGATATTTTTTTTTCTGGTTTGTTAATTTAAATTGTGTCCATTTGTTTCGTTAAATAACATTTGTTGTTCCCTTTCCTCTCGTGCCTCCTTGCAGGAACTGGCTGAGACGGCGATGAACGATATTCTCGGTTGGTATGGGCTCGACAGTGTCGATCGACTCGACTTGACCGCCAACCATTTGGCATCGACCTCAGGTACGGGTGCGATCGACGAGGAAGCGATGCGCCACCAGCCAACGGACCAGCTGACGACGGACGCAACGGAAGCATCGCACAGTATGGTATCTTCCGGATCTTCGACGTCATCAAAATCCTCGAGTCTCCTGCTGCGAGGTAAAGGGAAGCATTGCGGAAGTAGCGGTGGCACTAGCCACCAGTTACCATCATCCACCAAGACCCGACTGCAGCAGCATCGCGTGGCTAGCCATCTTCTGGCACTCGCTCGGCAACAGCAACCGCCGGAAGAGCCTCCTGGAGCCAGCAATGTGGTGGCGGCGTCATCAGCACCCTCAACTTCTGTCTGTTCGGACCGTGGACGGCCCGTCTCCGCTGGCTCCCCAACGGCCAGCGGCAGTTCCGGTATAGCGCGAAATGGTATCGTCTTACATCATCATCATCATCAGCAGCACCATCATCATCAACGGCACTCTCATCAGCATCAGCAGCAGCAGCAGCAACAGCAGCAGCAGCAGTTAGCTCAGGTTCCACTGGGCGAAAGTTCAACATCGGAGAAGGACAGCTCGAGAGAAAGTTCGAAAAGTCCCATGATGATGAAGCTGCATGACAAGCTGGGTAAGCTAATAGACTTATCTAGGCAACATGCAAGACGCAACAACAGCAACAAAGGCTGCAACCATGCATTGATGACTCCACAAACATCCTTTGTTTTTCGTTTGACATTGGAATCCTGTGCCCACCGGACGGTTCCGCGGAATTCTGGTGCAATCCATGCAGATATCTGAAATGAAAACGCTCCCGGGGAGTGAGTTGCTGCTGCAATGGAGTATACGTTTCACTTCATTAAAATCGCGAATACACTCGGGGTACCGTTTGCGAATGTGGTTGGATGATAAAGCGATAGCCGCGGTCGCTGGCCGTTACCCACGGGCTAGCTCAATCTACGCGTACTGTTAATATGGTGGATATGTATGCGTTGAATTTTCCCTCCAAAGCGCTACTCTTCAGATAACAAACATTCATTCCTCTGATGGATCGACCAAACTCATCATTATCCTAACGAGTCACTATACCATCGGAGTATCAGGAATTGAACATTTGCTTGCGCGGGTTCACATTGTGACCATGCGAGGCATGTGCTAATAGAATGGTCATTACAGCTTTCAGGAAGGCGCGTGGGCCCATACTGGCGCACTGTTATCGATAGTACTTTCCTGAGAAAAAAAAGCGGGCAGCCCCATGGGGCATCATTTTACAATCATTAACCTTTCGTTGCCCAAAGGATCATGTGCAATTCGGTGTTCATTAACATGCGCGGATGTTTGTGGGATTGAGGAATACAGTAGCAGGCAACTTTGATGTAGGATTGAATGTTGCTCATAATATTAATCGTTTTTTTTTTCTCGTTTCCCTTAACAGAACAGATCTGCCAGTGGTGCCGGAAGGTAATACCGGCGCACCAACCGGGCATACTGGGCACCACCGAGGGTATGATCTTCTGTACCGAGGCCTGCTTTGCCCAGTCGAGACGAGCGTCCTTTAAGCGGGCCAAAACGTGCGACTGGTGCCGGCACGTGCGCCATGCCGTCAGTTATGTGGACTTCCAGGATGGTGCGTCGCAGTTGCAGTTCTGCTCGGACAAGTGTTTGAATCAGTACAAGATGCAGATCTTTTGCAACGAAACGCAGGCTCATCTGGAGATGAATCCACATCTTAAAGAGAAAAGCTCACCGGCAGGTAGGTGTGCCAGTGGCCAGGGCGGAAATGTGAAGGCACGCTCACAATCCTCCATTTTCTTTTCACAGGAAGTCTAATTACGCCCGAACTGTGGATGAAAAACTGTAAAAGCTGCTCGATGTCACCGGTGTCCGATCGATCGG
>NC_064878.1:28104095-28149095 GCF_943734665.1 Anopheles aquasalis | reverse complement strand
ATATTTTTCAGAAGTTGAGCTTTTTCCGTTATACCTCAAAGAATGCACGAATGTTAACAACCCCAAATCCGTAAGAAATAAGTACGGGATTTTGGGAGGCCAACAAGAGGAGCTGTAATGCCTTCTGATCACGTCGATCCAATGTGTACCAGGCTACGTTGTAAATGGCATCGGACAATTTCTTGCACTACAATATAACGATAGAACAAGAGAGCGTCGTTTACTATAAACGGATTTAATCCCAGGAATCCGACACCTTGGAATACTTACCTTGGAATCAAACATTTCTCCTAAAGCACAGCTGAACAGTAATTGAGATGTAAGCATGACGAACATGAAATATCCTGGATACCAGTTTGGGACCTTTTGTGGGGCAATTTGAGCATCATTGAAATCTGGTCGGCTAAAGGATGTTGGCATAAACTTACCAATAGAACCACTACCACGTTACTAGTCAACTGAAAAAAGGTACTCCCGAATATGAAGAAGAAAAGTATTTCGAACATATCAGACAGTTTGCTGATGTATCTGGAAATCAGTAAATGTTATCTTAGTATTGATTGTAGGATTATGAAAAATACGAAAACACTTACTGGATGTGATCTACATGGTTTTGAATGATCCTGTTAAGAGTGGTTCTAATTTCGAGTGTGTGTTGTCCCTGAGTATTTTGTACAGTTAGTGAACCGAGTCGTTCTACCTCTAAGCACAGCATATCGATTTGCAGGCACGCATTCATTAGAAGCGTGAAAAAGAATCCCTCACTGGCGGAGAGCCCGACTAAGGCAAAGATGCATTGAGTAAATTGGTAAATGTAGTTGATCACGAATCCTTGCACATAGTCGATCCCGATGCCCGGTAGAAGAAACCCAAAGGGAACAACATAATCAACAAAGACGCTCCATATCAGTGTGTATGACAATATAATTCCCAGCGAAAAGAAGCAGGAAATAGAGTAAAGCACCACTAAGGTGAACGTGCTGAGCGTAGAGTTGGCAATCAGCTTGGTTTGCTCCGTGTCACCGGAGAATCGTTTGTTGAAATCCAAAATATGTTGATGCAGACTTTGCATCTCCTGATAAGCAAATGTAAATACATAATACTTGATCATCACGATGACAGCGAAGAGAAGCGTTTCGAAGCAGTAAATAAAATCCTCTAACTGCCCATAGTTGATCCACATGTTGTAGGCATCCACACAGAAGAAAAGGAACACATCGAACAGGACAAAAGAAAGGACGATGTTTTTGGGTGTGTAGGTAGGTGTCAATATATCCGATCCAATAAGTTTAGCGAACCAGTTAAGAGTATTCACAATGATTATGTACTGTTTTCGTGGATCTTCATCGATTCGCTCGAGGCGTTTCTGCATTGATTTCTTCACGTAGTGCACGATGAATGACATTGTATCGACTTCACTTTACACCGAACGATGTGGTACTGACAGAGTTTCTATGTCTGAAACGAGTTCGTGTATGCCATTGGCTCGACGATTTGATGAGAAATCAAGCATCTAACCGTTTAATACGTAGTATGTTTTTTTTCTTTAGGATTCTCGACCTTCTAATTGATCCATTGCGGCGCCTGCGATACGTGGCAAAAAACGGGACTGGAATTATTTTATTTTTTGTGCAAAATGACTGGGAACCAGTTCAAATGACTAATTGGATAATAGTGGAGGTCGGAGTACGATGCGGTCGGTAATTCCCCCAAGGTCGTGTTTGTAATTTTTTCTGTTACCTACTGTTCCGTATGCGAAGCTTCGTCTAATGTTTTTAATACGGATTGCAGTAGAGTTTCATTGTTATGGAGGGTTTCCGTTTTGAAAGTAGAAGTCAACTAGCAGGATCACAACGAGAAAGTAAAGCGATAAAGCGTTAGCAGATTTATTATATAGCATTTTTATGCTACATTTCATATTCGTCATATCATTCAATAGCGATGCTTGCATAGAGCGTGCTCTTGCTAGTGTATTGATTACTTTGACTGTCTGTGAATGGTTAATATGTTTCATTATTGATCATTTTAATCCTCTGAAGCAGCTGGGTTCCATTGCTAGCGTTTTAATTTTCATTCGCGCTCAAGACCATCATTCCGATTGAATAGGTCTTTTGATAGATCTGAAATTAGACGAAGATCAACGGCTCGTTTGATAGAATATTTTTCAGAAGTTGAACTTTTTCCGTTATACCTCAAAGAATGCACGAATGTTAACAACCCCAAATCCGTAAGAAATAAGTACGGGATTTTGGGAGGCCAACAAGAGGAGCTGTAATGCCTTCTGATCACGTCGATCCAATGTGTACCAGGCTACGTTGTAAATGGCATCGGACAATTTCTTGCACTACAATATAACGATAGAGCAAGACAGCGTCGATTACTATAAACGGATTTAATCCCAGGAATCCAACACCTTGGAATACTTACCTTGGAATCAAACATTTCTCCTAAAGCACAGCTGAACAGTAATTGAGATGTAAGCATGACGAACATGAAATATCCTGGATACCAGTTTGGGACCTTTTGTGGGGCAATTTGAGCATCATTGAAATCTGGTCAGCTAAAGGATGTTGGCATAAACTTACCAATAGAACCACAACCACGTTACTGGTCAACTGGAAAAATGTACATCCGAATACGACAAAGAAGAGTATCTCGAACATAGCAGAAAATTTGCGGATGTAACTGAAAGGCAGTTTATGGTGAAAGTCAAATTCTCTAACGCACTCAATCATGAAATTTCCGAATTTCAATCATGAAATTCTTGTTGGTTTGCTAGAAACTGATCTGCTATTTCGTTGGACTAGGTAACGAGATATCCGCTGATATATTGATTGGCTGATGATCGATTCAATAACAAATTTGTCCTCCTCCATTCACCTATTGTGTTGTACTCCACTCCACATGTTTTTTATCATTACGCCAGCGCCAGTTAACCCATTTCTGGTTTAATGAATTGAAAAGAGAACAAACCTCCATCACTATTGCAAGCGACATCAGCTTTGGGAACACGTTTATCTTTTGGCGTGACATTCTTAATGCGCAGTCGAACAGGTTTATGCATTATGGAAGGTCATGAACATGTTTCAAAACCATTTTTAATGGTTTCTTATTCAATGATAAGGTGCACCACGCTTTGGCGGAGAAACAAGTTAGCAGTCACGAGCACACTTTTTCCTGCAAAACATTTGTTTCTGCACATCTAACCGCCAAATACACCGCACATCATCGTGCTACACTGATAGGCTACTAGCTTCCAGTGTACCTTACATTACAAACGAGCTTAACCAGTTCCCTATCAAAAATGTAATTTGCATTCGCATTGGAAGGTGGTACACGGCTAGCGAAGGTGGTACACGGCACTTGCGGTGAGGCCACATACTGTCAGGATAGCTTGCAACATTTGAAAAATGTAGTTGATCACGAATCCTTTCAAATAATCGATCCCAATGCCCGGTAGAAGAAACTCAAAAGGAACAACATAATCAACAAAGATGGTCCAGATCAGTGAGTACACGAATACAAGTCCCAACGAACAGCAGCAGGAAACAAAGAAAAGCACCACTAAGGTGAACGTGCTGAGCGTAGAGTTGGCAATCAGCTTGGTTTGCTCCGTGTCACCGGAGAATCGCTCGTTGAAATCCAAAATATGTTGATGCAGACTATGCATCTCCTGATAAGCAAATGTAAATACATTATACTTGATCATCACGATGACAACGAAGAGGAGCGTTTCAAAGCAGAATATAAAATCCGCTAACTGCCCATAGTTGATCCACATGTTGTAGGCATCCAACCAGAAGAAAAGGAACACATCGAGCAGAATTAAGCGCAGGATGATGTTGTTGGGTGTATAGTTGGGCGTCATTATATCCGAACCAATAATTTTAGCGAGCCAGTTAAGAGTATTCACAATGATTATGTACTGTTTTCGTGGATCTTCATCGATTCGCTCGAGGCGTTTCTGCATTGATTTCTTCACGTAGTGCACGATGAATGACATTGTATCGACTTCACTTTACACCGAACGATGTGGTACTGACAGAGATTCTGCGTCTGAAACGAGTTCGCGTATGCCATTGGCTCGTCTATTCGATGAAGAATACGTAGTATGTTTTTTTCCTTAGGATTGTCGACCTTCTAATTGATCCATTGCGGCTCCTGCGATACGAGGCAAAAAATGGGACTGGAATTATTTTATTTTTTGTGCAAAATGTCTGGGAACCAGCTCAAATGACTAATTGGCTACTGTTGGAAGTGTAGGAGGTGGTGTAAGGTAATGTTAGTGCATCGTCTGGAATTGTGATTTTGTTCAATTCACTAGCCACCATGACTGACATTATTCGTGATCATGCATAGTACTTACAACGGTTTTTCATCGAACGTGTTTTCTTTCGGTTCCTTGAAATGAAGTTGATTTCAATCGGGCCGTGGATTGTTCATACTGACTGAGGCATTTATTTCACATACATTATATGTTTTAAGTATATATATATATATGTATACTTATACATATATTCATTATATATATTCACTTTTATATTATGTTGTATATAATCATGTTTAATTTTAAATATCAAGTATAATAAGAGTTTTCGTGTTTTTTGCATGTTTACCGGTACTTTGCAAGGTGGATGCATTTTCCGTTTCTACTTCCCCATTTGTTTGCCCTGGCTTTCAGCACTTAATTGTGTGCCACTTTCTTCCGTGGCCATTATTTTTGTCATATCCTCCTTCTCCACATTCCACATTCTTCCCTCTGCCTCCCGTGTACTCATTACACCATCCTGTCACCGAATTTAGTCGGCGCTTTAGATTAACCGACAATTTGGTTTGCCTTTGTTGTGGTCTATGTTTGAAATGATCCATTTCATCGACTATCTAGCATGTTGCATACCTTTGCGACCGGTGTCGTCAGTGACCGTCGGCATCATATGTTCCTGATATTTTTTTTTGTGTTTTTTATCATCTCGATGTTTTACATTTGGCTCTGCTCTGATGTTGTATTGAACTTGTTTTGAATGAAATGATAAAAGCCGTTTGCTAAACTGCATCCAATTTTGACACAAACGGAAAACATACGCCGGGAAACGGGGAATGTTTGTCTGAGACACTTTTCGGCCTTGGCCAGGGCGCTTTGCAACATAGCATACCTCCGCGACCAAAGGGGTGCCAATCAATGCCCTCTAATAGCTTAGCTTTTGTTGCGGGATTGGGCTTTAGTTAGGTGTGCTTTTATGTTTTATCTTTTTAAATAGCCTGTTACCTGTATTTTGGGGATGTGTGCCTGTCGGATTCGTCGGGGAAAAGGGGGAGCCAGCATCGATTGTCATGTTACCATTTTTATTTTGTTTCGAATTTGTATTCTTTCTCATGTTACAGATTTACTTCTGGGGTGTTCTTGGGCATTACGCGAAAGACGAAAGAAGAGAAATGACGTGACGTAAACCGGGCAGACCCCGATCGCAGCCCATTAAACTGCGCAAGCGCCGGCTATGCGCGTACTTCTCTCAACACATCGGCAATAGCTAGCTGCGGACACTTTTAATCGAAATAGATCGAAATGTCTGCGTCCCTTTTGCCTTTACCTATCGGGCGCTCAAGGCGCCATTCAAGTCCTCCTTGCATGTTTCCTCTTGGCTAGCGAATCATGCTCGGTGCGCTTACCTGCTAATGATTATTTACAGCGAGTCTTTTATCGTTTTATCACCTGCTTTGCAGCCCGCCTGTTGGCCGCGTTTCTGCCGGGTGCTTCTCAGTTTATTTCGCTGTCGCGAGGCTTTCCGTTAGGCTGATTGGGAGCGATAGATCGCTCATGAAGAACAAATGTGCACGTTTGCAGTTGGAAAGGAGTTATAACGCTCGTGTGCTGTGAGTGCTTTATGGTGTGCGTAAGAAATGATAGTTTGCGCCTGGGGCGCTTATCGTACTTTGCGTGGTTTCGCCCACGCTTCCTTTCCTTTCTGGGGTTGTGACTAACAATAATTCAAAAAGTGTAATCAAGTTGACAAATGTACATACCGATCGATATCGGTATAAATATCGGTTTTCCCCTTGGAATTTCCCAACTATGATCTGATGCCCCTTTGCTTCCACGCTCATTCTCTTTCGTATCGTCTCTTATCATGAGAACTACCCCGCCACCAGGTTAATGGGTTGTAATTGGGATGTTGTTGGTTTCACTTACGAGCTAAAATATTTAAGTGCAATATTTGTTTAATGGTGCTTTCTGGTGTGGTGCATCACAACACTTAGGAGAACGTGCGTTTTTTTTTATTAAGCTTTCCGTTTCCTTCCTCTCTTCCCGTTTCATTGTTTGCTGTTTAGTTGTTTGTTTTGGGTTCGAATTCCTTCACTCTCTTGTTCCATTTTGCGAGTAGCTGCCGTCAAACAAGCCCAAGATGCAGTTGCTTACATTGTAAGGTGGCGGTTGAGAGAGAATTGGGAAAAAATCTCGCCAGAACTCAGTCGTCTCGACGTCTTAGATGACGGCGCCGAGATCTAACGCTTTGCATTGAAACTCACCAACCGGCTTAAAACAACCCACTACCCACGCCCAACCACATTGTTCTCAAGCGTTCTCACGAACCAAGTGCTTAACTGGCACCCAGTAATGGTTTTTACTGGGACCTTATTGGTTTTGTTTTCTTCTGTGTAATCATAATTCAATTGACACCGAGGGATGTATCTTGCTGGATGTACGCGAAACAACCTACCACTACCACTACCACCACCAACAGCCTACACACAAACAAACACACACGCGCTATTGGGACGGAATGGCGGAAGTGAAAACTGTCTTTGCGGTTCACATCCCGATCCGATCGTTGACCCCATTTTCCAGCTGCCATACTGGAAGATGTTTTGATGAAGCCGGTCTGGACGGCGGGATGTGTCTGGTACCCGGGGGCCAGGGGGACATATGTACATACTCGGTGGACTCCGAGTGGTCCATGGTTCCACCCACACCCACCCACACACAAAACCATATATCGCATAAAGTTCTGACCGATTTCTAACGATTTATGGCGGGTAGTTTTGCAAAACTTTCCCTCCCTGCCAACCTCCCAGGATCCGGCCGTGGAGTCCGCGAAGAAAGTGGTTCGTGGGTTCGCGACGTAGAAGACAGAAGATTTGTGGTGGTATTGTCGGGGGTGAGTGTGAGAAAAAGATACCCGGAAGCTAGCGGGAGTAGTGGAAGCGCAAGAACAGGCTGCCACTGGCTTATCTTTGCCTTATGCTCAGCAGAGTTATAAGTCGATATCGTGGTGTTTGGGGGGAGCCAGGATCAACTCACCCCCCCTGGGTTTATTGGTTTTTGGGGATAGTTCAGGGGACGGGAGGATTTACAGTTGCGCGAACGTTGCACATGCTGAACAACTGGAGTGTCGCTTCCCCGGGTCGTGTTCTCTCGTGTGCTCTCGTTCCAGTCGCACTGAGTGTTGTGGAAATATTTATAATAATTGTACAGTTGCTCCGGAGGTGGGTTGGGGCAGAAGAAACTATTTCGAACATTTAGCCGAAGCGAAGCGCGACAGCAGGGAGATGCTTTTAGCGCTCGATAGCGAAGCGGGGCGAGAATTGCCCATTTAGCGAGTGATAAATTTTGGGGTCTTCTTCTTCTTCTTCTTCTTCTTCTTCTTCTTTTTTCCCCTTCTCTTCCATCGCACCCATAACGTGCCAATACGCTCCATAAAGCATCGGAATCGCCCGGCGACCGCGAATGTGGCCGACCGAGCGTGCGAATGATTTACTCGTACGGCTCCTTGGAATGGCTTGGAGTGTCGTTTGTGTGAACAACGTGGTTTAATCGTCACGATAAGAGGACGTTCGAGGACCACGTTTGCCAATAGCGCCCACGTCCCATCGATGTCGTCCGACGGTCGTCCGGCCCGGCGAGAGAGAGGGAGAGAGAGACAGGTCCGGAAAGCAAACTGTCTATTTATGGTAAGGTGACCCTTTCGCCCCCTGGACCCTCCGGCTGGTTGGTTGGTATGATAAATGAAGAGGTCTACGGCCGTAGAGCCGAATCACTCAATCACATGGGACCTACCGACCAACGCACGCAGCAAAAGATCGAACCAGCTCGGTGACGTCACAGAATTATTACAAGAAAAGCCCGCCCGATGGCGGGGGTGATGCGCATGCTTTCGTTTTACCATTTCAGAGGGGAACAGTCAGAAAGGGGACATCTTTTCGGTGTCTTCTTGTGGGCGCTTTTACGGGGCTTCGGGTGTCGGTTGTTGCGAAAACTAACGGCGTCGATCGGTGCGGTGTGTTGAATCCTGATTAAACGATAAATAAACGGCCCCTTTCTCTCTCTCTCTCTCTCTCTCTCTCTCTCTCTCTCTCTCTCTCTCTCTCTCTCTCTCTTTCTTTCTCTCTCTTTCTATCTCTCCGTTTTTCTCTCTTTTCTTCCGCTGTGTGACGCGCACGAATGTAAGGATGGGATGTGACGTCAAACGGAGCGGATTAGCAGAGAACTTTGGCACCCTCGTTACGGCGTCATGGGACTGTTGTGACGACATCATGGGGCGTATGGGCGTTTATCTGGCGTTTGGTGTATTGCCGTTTTGGCCAGGGGTGGTAGACCAGCACCAGCGAGAACCCCGTGCCCCAAGCGTACCCAGCATGATCATTTTGGGTGGATCATATGTTAACCACTTTGTTTATCCCCTTCATCCAGGGGATGGTTGACCATTGGCGTCAACGCTGCGTGTGGCAGGTGATTCTCTGCCTGCAGGACATTCAGAACATTACAGTACCCCGAAGCTGGTGGTGCTTCGAATTTCGCCAGTCAAGCAGCTTTCAAGAGAATTGCAACAGCCAGCGGGAGATCTAGTAAGCCGAGAAGCTTTGCTCACTGACAGTTTGATGAAGCAACGCGTTTGCTACCATAATAAATGGAATCGACGAAGCATCGAAGAACCCTATGATTGGATTTTGAAACACAAATCCCGCCACAGTCGCAGTGTAAACCGTGCCAGCAAGCGAAGCAGCAGTGTAAAAGTGTAACTTCAATCAGTGATATCCACTGTGTCGTACCTCACGAAGAGAAGATCCTTTTCGATACCGATTGGTATCAGTTGGCCAGTACGGTGAGGATGGTTTCCGGTAATGCTTCAATATTTATTGTTACGGATCCATAATCTAGCTATTCCGAGCCCGTGGAACCACCGGGGTAGTGGGCGTCGCTCCATTACATCAACCGGGCCCACAGCTACCGGGCTCTCAGGGCCTCGGAATCGTCGCGTCTCGAGACTCAAGACCCGAAGGCCGGCCGGGGCGTAAAACCATAAAATGGCAAATGATTTTTTTTTCCTTTTTTTTTTTCGCCCGTCCCGCCCGCTAGGACCGAAGTTTATGATCGACCGGCGGACGCACCCTGTTGCCGTGGCCCCACCACCTCCGTGTGCCTGTTCATCTGCGCTTCGTTACGGGACATCTTGAAGGAGCAACACTTTGAAGGGACATCCGAAATCTCGCTCCAAAGGTTAGCAAAAGGTTAGTACTGGTGTCTCCGCGCCACCCCCCCCCCCTCCCAAATAAAGGGGAGAGTTGAGGGTGTATTTCATATTTTGAGATTTTATCTGTCCGTAAACCTCGGAACGCAATACTTGCACCGTACACCATCAACCCGGTCCGGCCCAGCCCGGATCTTTTCTACTTCTCCTTTTTTTTTTAGCTGTCCACGCAGGAAACGCCCGGACCTTAGATCCTAATTAGGTGCAACAAATTGAATTTTATGATTGTGTTCACCGTCCCCTTCTTCTTCACCGTCTTGTGCTTCCTTTTCTTCTTCTTTTTTGCGACCCGATCTGGGCGATGGTTGCTAGGTCGCGTTTCGTGAATATTATCTATGAGTTTCTTGGGCCCGGTTGACGGGGTAGGATTTTGGAGGCTGAGATTGTTGAGAAGATAATGTTTTGTGTGAGACGGAGTTGTTCTTTTTTTTTTTTATCGCCATAAGCGCGGTCGTATCCTTGAAAGGATGGTGCCAGTGCCAGTGCCTCACTCGCTTATCCTGCGGATGATATTAACACGTCGGCTTCTAGTACTCCGACGATGCTGCTGCTTACCATTCGTTTGGTAGCAGTTGGCCACTAAAAACCCGGATTTGATGGGCAAATCTGAGAGCGCATCGTGTATATCGCCGTGCAAAGTGGCTAATTGGAGGCATAAATCTTGTTTTTGGGAAGAAGAGAAACCCTTAAATCTGTGTTGCTGTTGTCTGAAAGGTTAATATGTTAGCGTGAATGAAGATCCATCACTAATCACTTTCCAAAAATGAATGCATTGCAAGAAAATGCAAGTCCGATTCTTTTGCTGATCCGCATAAACTGTTCATATCACGGTCTGTCATTAGATTAGGCAGGATGAAAGAAGATCTGTCCTTCGTGCTTCAAACTTTTTTCCGCTTTCTAAAAGCCTAAAAACAGAAGACGGTATTAACGGGCCCGGACGGTATTACCGGGCCCGGATTTAAGGGAGCCAATCTAATTTGGCTGTAAAATGGTGAAACATTTTCTTTCGCTCCAGGCGCTTCTCTCGTGTCGCGAAGGCCGTGGACGCGAGGGCAGCAAACATTTCCGGTCTTGAGCAACCCCGGGCCCCATAAGGTTCGCGCCACATAAACGCGCGTCCGATATTACTGGTGGTGATAGTGACCTTTCCAAAATCACTCCGTCCGGTCCGCGAGTGGAGGGGCGAGCATCATTTTGCGCTTGGATAACGCACATTCGATTTTACGACATCAAGAGATGGCTTTTGTGTGTGGAGCTTTGAGGAGAAAGGAGAACGTCGTCCTTTCGAACTTTCCTCTGCCTCTCTCTCTGTCCCTCCCTCGGTTACAGATTTTCCATTTAGGGTTATCTAATTTTTGTCAGATATGTTGCTGTCCATTTCTTTTAAGTGGCCACGGTTTTGGATTCGATTGGAAACTAATCCGCCGCCGTCGTCGCCGGAAACTGGATGACTGGAATGGTGGCAACTTGGTTTGAAGGGGGGGGGGGGGGGGGGGGGAGGGGTAGAGACGGCCGCCGGCCCGTGATTCCGTCGGTGCATCGTAAATTGATTAAATCGACGCTCCCGACGCTTCCTTGATCACCGATGTCGTAAAAGTGTCTGAATTGGGTTTCAAGAAGGCGAAGGCGAGCGTTCGCCCTTTTTCTTCGTCTTCCCTTTTTGTGTGACCCGGGCGCAGAATCGAGAATCGAATACCGTTCCGGGGTTTCATTCGCTTTCCACCGTTTGGTTTTCGTTTTGCGATTGCGCTTGGATTACAAACCGCGCGAAATCAATCGATAGGTGTTTTGAGAAGCGAAAAAACAAAAAAAAAAATCCATATCTCCACTGACTCAAAACGCAGAAAGGTCAGCATCATCATCAACATCACCATCAATCATGCTTCTTACACGGTTCAAGCAGATCGATAAATCAATTATCACATTGTTTTGTGGATTTCCTTTTTTGGCTTCGTGCAGATGCAACACAATGGCACTCCACGACCATTGTCTGTCACGTTTGGGGCATGTCAGACAAAATACCGCGCGTCCTGTCAATTAAAAGGCTGCAGAGGTCATTTAAAAATAAATCACAAAGTATCCAGTAACCCCCGGGTGTTCAGAGAGTAGATTGTCCCGAAAGGAGGAAAGTAAAATGGCTGAGCCAGCTGTACAGGGCCACTTCAGCTGTTGACTGCAGATTCCCTGTTCCAGTTGGCGAGGGACACACAAAGACACACTTCACGCTTTTCAGGGGAGCATTGAAAAAGCACGGGATAATTTCGTTTGTTCGGGCGAAGCAAAGCTCTCAGCAACAGGTACAATTGTATTCCTGAGAGAGAGTGCGAGAGAGCGAGAGAGAGAAAGAAAAGAAGAGAAAGTAGATGAGGTTTTGAGGATTTCCAGTTCGTGGGGATCACCAGCATCCGCCGCGCCGGCCAAGAGTTTCGCGACACGGACGTACGCACCTCGGCTAGTGACCTTTAAGCGGAGACTCGCAAACCCCACCACCCTCGCTCCCAAAACGTAAGGATGTCATTACTCTAGGAAGTCGACCCTCGGGATCATCCAGCGTGCGGGGACGTGACGCTGTGCTCTTTTGTTCGAGTCGCGCCAGTAAACGATACCGCGAAGCGAAAGCATCATAAACGATCTGCCCCCTTGCCCTTCTCTTCGCGCCTGCTACCGCGGTGGCTGAGTGGTATACGGAATGTTCTTCCTCAGAGGACTCCTCGCCACTCCGCCTTCCTGCACGTGCCACAACATGCCAGTTCACTTGGGAGATACTTCCTTCCGTTCGCGCAGCTCGCAGGTGGCAGCCTCCAGCGGTGAACACTTACACTTGCTGGGCAACCGGGAGTCGGGAGTTGAGGGTGAAGCGAGCGTCGAGTGTACTTAAAAATGAATTAAAGGTGACTTTGTCACGGAAATGGATGGTTTTGTTTTGTGCGCCAGACGCACAGTCGATTGTCGTCTTGTTCGTCGACGTCTTTGGCGAAGTGTAAACAGCAACGATCGAACTGAGTCAGCCCTTTTTGGCGACGTGAAATTGTTTGTCCACCGGAAGCACGTCGATACTGCGTCCGCTCGTTGACAATAAACTCATGCTCATAGTTTACGATTGACTTTCAAAGCTGCTACATGAAGGTACATGCAGCGCATGAATGCATGAATTTACATGCAGCGCAAAGGTGGGACGAAAGTTCGAAAACCGCAATTCAATCGCCCACCAATGTGGCGTAAAATGCAACGCAAAACAGGGCAATGAATGGCTGATTGATTCACGAAAAGCCCGATCGGTATCGGCAAAGTATATGCCAAGGTGCCGGTCGCATCAGCAAACAGTATGGCCGGTGGTGAATGATGAACCGGGTTTGATTAGCAGTGAGCCAAATTAATTAGTGTTCTCAGTTCAACACAGACTATCAGGGGTGCTACCGAATGGGAACGGTAATTTGTATGAGAGGCACACTGTAATTTGCAAAAAGATGTCACGAAGCTGATGGTTGATTGAATTGGACAGAAAGTATCGCTATCGCTCTATCGTCACCCAGCTTCATTTCGTTTCTGATTCAGACAACCAGAATGCCATGATTTAGATGGGCCCAGATTCGATCTGCCTAGTTGCATGGTGCATAGCAACATCAAACATGGCCTCTGGTCTGTTTTTTTTGTGGGTTAACATAATTAGCTTTTGATGACAAGATATACTCGAAAGCCAAGATCCCCGGGCACAACCAGGCATTAGCAACTGCAGTTGGTGACATTTTTCCAACAACCTTCCATTGGTTGACCTACCAAGCGGCCTGTGCATGGGAGCACGAAGAGCAAATAAATTAATCTAATTAATTTTCTGTCGATATTGTATCTCCTGTCGCTCTGGTCCGCTTGTTTACTTGCAGTCGTCATGAAAAGGCTATTTGCTCGCAGCAAAATAATGACAGAGCCCCAGAGAGACAGAGAGAGGGAGAGAGAGAGAGAGAGAGAGAAAGAGAGACAGCGAAAGAATGTGAGAGGGATGGGAATGAGCGAGCTAGCAAGAAAAATGCTCACCAAAAAGAGAGAAAAAAGAAAGAACATAAAACAAAAACCAAAAAAAAAACATTGGAGATCATCGTCCTGCAGCTGCGATGTTCACGCAAATTGTCCGTCGACTAATGGTTGACTGGTGGAGACGCCAGTAGCTGGTGTTTTGGACGCAAAAAAAAAAGGTGGGGGACTTCAGAACAACTGGACGGCCGGAAACGCAACAGCATTTCTTTTCCAATTACCTGCTCCGAACAATTAGTCGCTGTGTGTGTATTTGTCTATGTATGTGTGTATGGGATAGCATTTTTTCCCCATCGTTTTCCCCCCGCAAGATGCGACAGGCATGGCACAGCGGCGCATTGTTAGAGTTGGGTTCAGAAACAAAGAACCCTGCCCACCCCTCAACCACTTCTCCTCTTTTTTCGTGCCGTATTTTTTCTGTCTCATTAGAACCACCGTGCACCGTTCGATCAGCCGTTGGCCAGGCGGCGTCAATGGACATCGGCTATTGATGTTATTATTTGCTGGCACATTGGCACGATGCACTGCTGGGGTGGAGGACCGAGCTGTCCGAGGTGCTAATTGGACATAATCGAACACAAACCTACTTGAACCAGCAATGTTTCACTTGTGCTTTCAAGGATCGTTCATGCTTTATTTTTTTTTATTCGCGTGAACATCATAGATTATCAGCTCGAGCTATTGTCAGCCGATGAATGTGGTGCAGCAATTACTCAAACAATGGCGTTCCTAGAATTCCAAGATATGCTCGAGAAATAATAGCGAACAGGTGAAAAGGCGTTATTACAGCAGGTTGCTGCACACCACCGGGGTTAGCTCATAAAATTCGTTACTCCGGCTCTGCACACATATACAGAACATTTTCGTTGTGTTAATGAAGAAAAAGAGCTTCATTTCTTGGACGGCGAAAGGTGTGTTTAAAGCATGGATCTCAACTTTATATTAGAATGCGGGCTGCAGAAGAAAGTATCAACCAGTCCGCGGGTCATTTCATGTTCGGGTTGTCATTACACAAGGTGCATCGGTTTATTATATTTACTTTTCTCACCAAAAGCCCAACCGATGCCAGTGATTGTGGCCCGAGACGTAAAAGCATCTTCAAAATTGTTCACTGCTTCGGGAAAACGAAATGATGAAGCTCTGTTGCCCAAAACCGCCAGGATGGAGGCGCCAGGTAACCGGTAAAATTGTATACTTTCAGCGGTTTATAATAGAGTTTTGAATCGCTAAAAAACCCAAGGATCTCAAACTGCAATGTTGGGGAATGTTGAAATGTAATTGAAAAATGTTTCTTCTCGTTCAATCTTCAATTCCAACATGACTATTTCGTTTTCTCTACATTTTCCGTGTGTTTAGAGTCGCGTTGTTAGTTCAATTATCTTTAAAGAACGGAATTCTCGATTCTGCTGCGAGGTCTAGGAATCGTTTAGGCGCTGGTGAACACATTTTAAAACCTGATACAGCATTGCACACCGTCCGTTACAGAACCAATCCATGTGCGAACATCATGGCGGCCAAGTGGTGTGACTAGTGCACTGCTTCACGACGCACAAAGTCTATCAAAGACAGAAAGAAGAGCGCTAGAAGACGAGCTAAGCTGGCCCCCGGCAATTGTGAACGTGTCAGGTGTGGGGAGCGACCGAATGAGCAATCAGTGCAGCCGGTGGTGCCCACCACTGCTAATCCTTTCGCTGCCATTCTCACATCCCGGGCGAGCGAACGAACGAACGAACGAACGATTGGCGGTATCAGTGGGCGCGCGTCTGGAGTGTAAAGCGTGAACAAAAGCCGGGCTTAGCATAGGATCGCATCCGCTTTTCACGCTCCTTTCAGGCTAAACAACTTCGCTGACACACCTGAACACGTACCGTGTACTTATAGGAGAGCAAAAGGGAGAGGGAGGAGATGCTGAAATTAGCATTTCCTGCAACTGATCCACTCCGGCACTGCGCTACTCACGGCCTCCTCTGGATTGGCATCAATGTATCCGAGTCTGTGTGTGCGGCTTAGTGGATGTGGGTGTGAGGATTGTGTGCTTTGCAAGCCTTTTGTCACTCGCTCACGGCCGCAAGACAGCGCGCCAGCTCTGGTATTCCCCTTTTCCGAAAGGGTTCTGCTACGTGCTGGCATGGCACAAAAAAAAGAGAGGTGGGGGGGGGGGGGGGGGGTGGTGGTATGTGAAGAAGTGAAAAAGGACTCACATCATCTTCAAACAGTATAGACGCGAGTGTTTGTGAGAGCGAAGGAGCTAGTGTGCTAAAAATAGAACCAACCGTGGCAAGGCGTTTGATGTTGAAGCTTGAGCTTCCGGCTCGTTGTCCGGCTTTCCTGCACGACGTCTGGGTTCCCTTCCCTTTTTGGTGGCGGTGGCAGTGGCGTGCGAATGTCTTCACTTACACGCCCGGCTGCAAAGAACAAAGCTCACCTAATCAAATCCAACCTTGAGCGCACGAGAAACCGGGAAAACCGGATTAGCGCCCGGATCGGAATGTATTTCTGGTGCCAGCTTTTGTCACCCAGTCGAGGAGAGGGAGGCGAAGTGGCGATGAGAAGCGGACACCGGTTTTCGTTCGTTGTCTGTTTTCCGCTTTGCACCTGAGCTCCGGCAGACATCCATCTTCCACGCTTCCCTCGGTTGACGTTCAAAAAGGTATGTTGTCTCCACGCGAACCGGTTGCCAGCGGCTGATTGTCAAACGGTGAACCTGACACGACGACAGCAGTACCCCCCTTCGTTCTTCACACTCCCCCGGTCACCTGGTTCCGGCCGAGGGGGTGGAAATTTGATGAATGAAATCTAAAAATAGCCATCCATCTATCGGGTGCTTCCCAAATTCCTGCACCGGTCGCGCGATCGCGCTTACCAGCGAGGCCAGCGAAGCGCAACTGGAGAGACGACGTCATCGGACGTTCTTTCCAACCAATTTGTCCTCTCGGTTGCCCACTCTCTCTCTCTCCGAACAGTGAACAGCAGTATATCACGTGTAAAGCTCGCCAATTCCAAAAGGCTAAAATGAGATTCTGGCTTGGGCAGGAAGGAGGGTGAGACGACGGTACGTGTGAGTCCGTTTAATGGCGTTTTGGATGGTGCAGAGTACAATGACGATGATGAGATTAGTGGGATGGGAAATTAAATCTCTCTGATCCCCCCCCTCCCCCCCCCCCCCGCGTGTACACGCTGGCGATTGAAGCGCTGGAGGCGGTGTCCTCAGCGTTCTCAGCGTGCTGGAATTGGAATCTCGTGGCCTCGGCGCGTGCTACGTTAGTCAGCAATATCTGATAACACGCGCTTGAAATTGAGAGCTTTAGATGGCCATTTAGATGGTAGGCGGGGGGTGGGGGAGGGGCGGACATTTGGTGACATTGCCATTGCCAGCCGGGGGCCGACCGGTTTTCGGCATATCGTCGAGAGTATCGTCGAATCGAACCCCCGTATCTTACATTTCACGGTGACTTTCCACCTTTCCAAGCCTCCAAGCCGTTTTACAGAAGCTTCTGTGATTGCTGAATGCAACACCACATCTCATCTCGGCCACATCGCGCACCATTGCTCCGCCGGTTGTTGCAAAATAATGAACGTAATGGCAGGGCCCGGAGTATACTTCTAAGAGCTGTACGGGGCTTTCAAAGTGATTGTTTGCCGGAAAGATGACTCACAATCCTGTGATCACAAAACAAAAAAGGTGCTACACAATGTTCAGCGGTGAGCGCGTGTCCACGTTTGACGCGCGTTCAGAAAGGACGGGCACCGCCAGGACAGCTGCGTCTGGAGCTGTAAACGTAAACCCGATCCGAACCATACCGATAGAACCCGAGCAATACAGACTACAATTACTGTTGCTGGTGCTGCTGCTGCTGCTGCTGCTGCTAGTGCCTGTTTTCCCAAAGGGTTCTGTATAATTTAGTTTCTCAACTGTCAAGATCGAGTTGTGCGAGGGAGAGGGAAGAGAAAAGGACGTGGGATGAAAAAAGTTTCGCAGACTCCATTTTCTTCGCGACTTCGCTGGAAAGTTCCTCGTCGGAAAGTTTACCTCCCGTTCGTGGGCCGGTAGCGGTGGCAAGCGTAGAACGAAGAAAAACCGATAAGACCAGCGGTAGAGCCGGACTCCGGGGGAGTGAGCGGACAATTTCGATTCCCCGACGCCTCCGTCGCGAATGGCCGGAGCCGGTGTCTACCCGTGTCTATTGATGCAGGGTTTTCCGCCCGAGAAACAAGGACTGCGGCAACATGAGCGTGTGTGGGTGGGTGCGCGCGTGTGTGTGTTGTATCTTGTCACGTGGATTGGACAAACATATTATGTGTGGGATGGCGGGGAGTAGTGGTAGGTGGGAGGGCAAAGGGAGAAAAGAAAATGAAAATATTGTAGCAATAACATGAAGCTCATAACCGCTCACCAGACGGTCCGGGACGCGGTGGCTGGGCAATAAAGAGCCAAGTCTAGCACCCTGGGAGGTGGTCTATACGAACGGGGTTTGGGGTGATGGGGTGGTGTAGGTGTATAGCATCGCCGTTGTGCTAGGTGGGCGTGAGGCGAGTTCTGTTAAACCGAGGGACGCTTAGGACACATCGTCTTCTTCTATTCGCACCGTAAAGAAGTGAATTGAATGGACAGGTGAGGTGAGTATGGAAAGTTCCTTCGCTTCCCCCGAGTACGGCTAGTCACTTGATCATGAATCATTTATTGCTGATTGAATGCTGAGGCAGCTGATTGCGAAAGGATGTCACAGCAGCAGCCGCAGCAGCAGCAGGAGCAGGAGCAGGAGATGTGGAGGAAATGGAAGGTAAATGGATGGTGTGGCTTTATCGCCGATGGCGCAATACACATCCACAGCACGGGCTGAGCTCATAATCGGAGTTTCATTCGCAACACGAACGTCCGTCCGTCCGTCCGTGTTGCGTGACGCTTCCATGACAGTCGGTTGCGGGAGGAAGGAAGCTATTGCACACCCAAGACCCCACGTCTGTCTCGTGTTAAGCTGTTGATAAGCGACGAAACGACACTTCAGAGGTACGTCTTTTCACCGTACCTGCCAGCACGGAAGGTAGGGTGGATGGACGTGGAAGTGGATTCCGATCCACGCATTTCCAACAACCAAATGAGTTTGCAACTTGACCGAGATTGTGTGTCTGTGTGTGGGTGTGTTAACGAGGAAGAATAACAGAGTTTGTTGATGCCTCGCACCGTCACCAATACACTGCCCCGCGTTTTCGTGGCTCCAGATAAAATATCAAACCCTTCTGAACGCTTCCTCCACCCGAAGCCTGATCGCAGCTGGTGTTGCCTCGGCCAAAACCGAGCGCCATGTTTGTTTGTTTGGATTTTTACTAAATTTTTTTTGCCCATGACTCATCTCCGTTCACCTCGGCTCAGGCTCGATCAGGCTTCGAGCTGGAGTGTGAGTTGTGGATTGTGTGTGAGGCTCTTGACTTGGCCTAGCTGCTGGTGGTTCCCTGCCTGCCAAGAAGAGAGCCGGTTGTGCGGAAGTTTGAATGTTTATCACATAACACGGGGCAGGGCGGTGGTGGGCGGTGTGTTGGGCACAACACACTCTGCTGGCTTGCTCCTAGAGGTGAGTGAGTGAGTGTCGGGTACTTGTGAACTGAAGCGGTTCTCGAAAAAAGGTACCGTGCGGTACTGGGTTATGTAGGCTCCTAACCCGAGTACGGCGCGTACGCCTCTAAAACAATGCTTACACCCTCGCCAAGCTACAAATCTACGAGCACTTTTAAACAAAGTAGAATGTCGTCGCGACATTCTCGGGAGTAGAGTGATTGGATCAGATCAGAATGTTCAGCGGAAATCCTTAGCCTTGCGGAGCGTAGCTTATAATAAGTGTCTTCTTCAAGCTAGAAGGGTAGATAGAGTACAGACAAACACTCACAAGCACAGGTAGGCTATAACGTTGAATTCATCTAGTACAATACAAACCCACAGCTAGTCTTCTACCTTACTTGAGTAATTGAAGTGATGTGTATTAACTTACTACTACTACTACTACTACTAGTTACTGGTTTTTGGTCTACTCACTAAATGTCCAACAATTCAAGACAGTACCGTATCTGACGTCCCTAGACGTCCTCAGCAAATACTATCGCAATAATCGCACCCAAAATGACACCGAAGCAGTGATTGGACACCGACTGCTCCCGTCCGCCTATCCTGCCTATTCGGTAATATTCTTACAAAATTCCTTTCCCAAAATCCCATAAGCCAACGTCAAGCGGCGGCTGCTGCGGCTGCTGCTGCTGCTGCTCGGTCTGGCAAAAGTCTAGCAAAAGCCTAGCAAGTAGCGTGACACAGATACAGCACTACCTTCGATCCCTTCCTGTGCCTCAGCAGCGGCCCTAAACCTCCACTCCACAGTTTGTTCCTGATTCCTGTTGCCCAAAGATCCAATTCGCAAAATGCGACCAAGGTGTTCCTCGCGCACCGCGAGGTTCCCGAGGTCGGTGTGCCGTGCCGGTCGTGTTTGCTGAACAAACTGTATCGCTCCCTCTCGGTTTCTTCCAAAAAAAAGGCCCATTCGTTGGCACGATTGCATTCCAGACAAACGCAGACAATTGACTTAGACACAGCTGGTCTGGCTGTTTTTGGTTTCGATCGCTACTTCAAGCGATCGGTACTTGTAGTGTACCGACTCCAACTCTATCGTTCGATTGTTGGTGTTCTTATGTGTTCTGCCAGCAGAGCAGCCGCTGGCTGGATTTACATACAGTGTTACACGGACATTGAGAAACTAACACGTTTTTTTTTTGGATTTTTAAGATTTTTTTTTATCATTTTACTACGAAGCATTCTTATTCTAACGAAGTTTGTTCTAACGTTGTTCACAAATAATTTGCTGAACGTAAGGTTCGCTAGCTCGTGTTGAGATAAACCATTGCTCGTAGATTCTGGATAGCTTGGCGAATAAGGCCCTTATTTCACTTGAAGGATCTGGTCCTTTTGCAAAAAAAAAAACCAAAAAAAACGAGATATTTGTAAAATACAAGTCTTCTCCTGAATCCTGGGTCCGTTCTGGTGTAGCGTACTGGTATTCGTTAATCTCATTTGGTTGTTGGGTGATGCGCACGATTCTATGGCCTTTTGTTTTGATGAATTTACTGTAATCTTTGAACGGGGTGCCCGTTCTCGGAGCCTCGGGTGCCCGGGGATCATCCCCTCAAACCCCGACTCTAGCTTGACGACTATAAATCACGGAGGAGGATGAGGCTAAGGATGAGAGGGATGACTGAGCGATGAGGTGACTTTCTCGGATGGTTGCGGTTTTGAATGAAAGATATCGTGTGGAAAAAGGTGATTTCATGGAAGAAGGGTAAACACACACACAGGCACACACATGCGCTTGCACACATACAGCAGCAGGATAACCGCATCCGGTATGATGTGCTTCTGATGATGAGGCAAGGAATGAGGATTAATGCCAGCAGCTAATAGGATTAAACTGTAGAGAATCTCGTGGTTAGCTCACTATAGAGCAAATATGCTCCCACGCTCCGGTTTTAGATCGGTAACTGGCGCCCCGTTTGTCTGCCCGGACCGAAACCAAAACACCTCGGTATAGCCAAGGCAAATCCGCTAACCAGCGTACCAGCTTTGACCCGATAATTGCGGTGAAACCATTAGAAAAAATGTTTTTTTTCCTAACATTCCCTCAGATGAGATTTATGAACGAGTGCTCTGTTGTGGATGGATGGTTATAGAGGATGTTAAAAAACATCAACCAATAACGCGAAGAATGGAGGCGGAAGTGCAATTGACGTTGCGTGTTTGAAGTTTTTGTTTTTTAATTAAGAGCAAAAAGTTAGACTAAGCGCACTTTGCAGTCAAGTCAGCAGAGCAACCAGCACCAGCACAGCCAAAGGTGCACTCGATCTTCACGAACGAAAGAAGGAAATCGTGTTTGGAGTCTCGCGGTCCTGCGTCATATTAATTAACTGCACTGGAAAGGCCTCGATGGTGGCTTTTGTTCGGGCTAATCCACCACTCCCCGGGAGTGATCAAAATGGCCACTGAACAACGCAGCACTATAGAAGCACCAGCATAAGCTGTTGCTGCTGCTGCTGCTTCCTGGGCCGGGTACCGTTCCAGGTGTTGAAAGTTGTTAATTAATGGTTTGCAGCGAACGAACCAACCGATTTGGCTTCTACCCCCAGTGGCCAGTGGCCGGGTGGTTTTGTTTTGGAATCATTTTTATAATTACTTCCAACGTCCAACGCAAATCCACTTGCTGCGCGTGGCAGTGAACCAAGCGGAAGCGGTTGCGTTAACGAATTGCCGGAAGTTTTCTCGTTATGATCTGGAGAAGGTCGCTCTTGCCACCACCTGCCTGTCCTTGTGGCCGTTAGGATCGCCGTGGATTCGTCCAATTAGAAAAAAAACCGCACCAAGAACCACCAAGAAGATGCTGCTGGTTGTTGTGCAAAGTTTCTTATTACAAAGTTCACCACAGAGCCGTGGGCCGGTTGCCAACTTCCCTAGCCCGCCCTGCCATTGCCACAGGATGATAGTTTACTTTGCTCAGAGAACAGGAGAAACAGGCGGTTGAACAGCGATCAGCATCTGTCATCGCTCGGTGATTGATTTGAGTAGAGAAGAAGCCAAATTGGTGCGAAAGCGTGCGCTTTCGTGGGAAAGGTATTCATTTCTCGACACAGCTCAACATCTTCGCAGGTGTGTATGTGTTTTTGTAAATTGATTGAATATTTTGTTCGAAATTGTTCGGAAAGCAACGGATAGAGCGACCGTGGAAAGACAGCCGAGTTTCGAGTTTCTATTCCAGCGATGCTAGTGCCGGAATGTCTGGAATTTTCGGTACTCGGTACTGTGGATCACTTACTCAAATGGTATCATCATCATCATCTCTATCATCACCTAGTTCGCTGTTGTGTCTCTCATGGGGTGGTCTCCCTCTCTCTCTCACTTTCTCACTGTGCGATGTGTCAAACGGAGGCGTTTGTGCCAGGGGGTCCGTGGGTTACGAAAAAAAGAAGAAACAAAAAAGAAAAAAATGGAAAACAAGATCTAATTTGTCTCGGCTTACCTTACCGAGCTGCAGCAGCCGGTGTGCGGCACTGCGAACGACCGGTGACCCGGCTAGAAAGCTAGATAATCTTTTTCCAAGTTAACGATTTTCTTATTTGATTATGTTTTTCGGGAGTCCCTCCCTTGCTCCTTCATTTTTTTTTTGCCAAGGCGCCAGACAATCAGCTGGCTTGCTGACTAGCTGGCAGGCAAGCGACATCCCCCCCCCCCCGCCATCCCCCTTTATACATCCCTCCTAAACGGAGCCCAAAATAGGATGCCGAAGGCGCTCGACGATGTGTTGGCGCTGGAGCTTTTGCGATCCAATTCAGTGATCCAAATGTTTTTCGGCGGGGTGCTTTTGTCGGAACGGAACGAACGTGCCGGGACCCCCAAGGGCGACCACCAAAACCTCCACGTCTCATCATCTTCTACAAGTGCTCCGCTTTTCTCACACAAACCGGCACGGTATCGGTGTGCACGAGCCCGGAGAAAGGTTATTTGCCCGCGGAAAATGGATCCTCCGGTCGCGCGTGAAGCGGTGGCGCTGATCCGCAACATCAGCTCACCAGGCAACAGTGACATACAAACGAAGTAACATAGTTTGTAGCCATCGCAAATTGGGTGGAAGGAAGGTGTTCTCCTTTGTTCACACCCCAAACTGGCACTGGGTACTGTTGCCAATCCAAATTCGACGACAACGAAGGGGAGGGTGGGCTGTTGTAATCCTATGAAGTGCCTTGGCTGCCACATGATGGATTTCGTTTCACCTGCGTAACGCAACCGCCCGCAGTAATTGATGCTACTGTTTGTTCATTCAAGAGAGTGAGCGAGCGACCGAGCGTGCGAACAGAGAGAGAAAGAGAGAGAGATAGGGAGCAGCCGTGAACCGTTTCTTCAGCCCCAAAGTCACTTACAGCCACCTTGTACCCGAACGCACTTTATCTCGACTTGTGTGTGGTGTGTCCTGCAAGTAAAGAAAGGAAAATGGAAAGGGGGTGTTAGTTTCGAACAGTTTCGAGGCAATTGCTATACAAATTGGACATGTGTTAGGGCGTTTTTTTTCTTCTTCTCTAAAGTCTCTCTTCTGCCTTCTACTAGAGGCCTTGTCCCAATTGAGGCATCTCCGTAGGCATGGATTTGCATTTTACAGTTCCGAGTATCAGTAATGGTAACAAAAGTTTACAGAAAATTGAACGACCGTCCCACAACGACCTCCAAAAGGTCTCAACCACTGCTACTGCTGCTGCTGCTGACGTCAATCCTTAGGACCGATACCGATAGCTCTCTCACGGGCGTGCTGCTTGGTCCCCACGGTGTCACGAAGTCAGCCGAGTGGTGCTCAACCGGCTACTGTAGAGAGTCTACAGCTACTTGACAACACGTGCGGTGGTACACCACTTCGCTTCGCTTCGCATCCGCACTCCTCTTCCCGATCCACCCACAATGGTTCGGTGAGCTGGCCAATTTTTAGCCGATGATTTTGTGAAATCAAAACCGCGAATCGAGTCGAGGCGAGGCTTAGACCCCGGCGGGGGTGTCTTAATTAAATGTACTCCGCTCACGTCGCCCAGCCGCCAGGGTGGGGTTTAATTTTAAGGTAATTAAACAATCAACAAAACAGTGGGTGTGGGTGGGGAGGGTGGGGATGGTGGAGCGGATGGAAGAGAAACGGTATTTTTTTTTTCGCTCTCTCGGCCGCTATCGCCACGTGCCGCTCAACCGGATCTAATGTCGCTTCCATCAGTTTTGGGCCCCAAGTTGTTCGGTGCTCGGGTTTTCGGTTGGTTGGTGCGTCTGTCTTTGTGGCTGAAGGGAAGGTTGGGGTGTTCGCACATGCTCAGGTGGAGCAGCTTGTGCGTGTTTCGTGTACCGTTTCGAGAGACCTGTGTAGGTGCAGAAAAAGGAGGTGGTGTGTAGGAGCTGAACGCCAACACCGCAGCGACTTGTACAACGATCAAACATCACGGATTGAAAATTCCCTTCGCACCTTCCCCTTAAAATTGGTAATGGTGGGAGGGTACATCAAAATAACGAATTATTCGTTATTGTGCCCTCCCTTAATTAGATGCGGCTTCGGAAAAGCCAAACAGCAAAGAGGAAAATGAAGCAGCAAGCTTCCTAACCGGCCAAACCGAATCCAATTCCCCATCTACAGGTTTCGGTTGTAACTTGTTAGCCTACGCTTGCTTTGGGAGGGTGCGATTAATTATTTGTCTCTCATTTGCATTTTGCAACCCCTCCCCCTGGTCACCGCAATTTGTTCGACAACATTGTCGATCATTGCTCTACCGCTCTGCATAATCAAAATTCATTGGAGAGAAATAGAGCATTGGATGATAATGAGACTGATTTGTGCTGGCTTTTCGACGAATAGTCAACACCGTGCGGTGGCATGTGGTGGAACTTGTGTTATGCTAGTTAGCTGATGATGCAAAAAATGGAAAGCATGCTGGAGCGGGGGAGTTTCCGGTGGCTTTACGCCATGAATACTAAACCAATCCAACGGGAACAGGACACTTTGAATCTCTAAAGGTGATTCTGGCGCGGTGTGCGCCACAGCGGTGCCCGCGGGGAGGGGGGTGAGGAATTAACGGTAATTGCTAGTAGCCAGTAATGAGAGGGTGGATGGGTGGGTGGATATTTGGCCACCCTGACAACAGAGCATAAAGTAACATTTTTCATGTTGAAATGTCACGACCCATGCCACCCATGTCTTGCCACCTGTGATGACGCCTACTGTAGGTGCGGTAGGTCAACACTTTGATCGATTTTCGTGCCCCGCCACCCCCTCCTGTACACAACTACCCCTTGGGTGGTGGGGGAAAAGGAAGGGTTGTGGGTTTGGACTTCTTTTATTAGAGATGCACTCAATAAATCATTGTAACTAATTGAAAATAGACGATTGTCAGGGGGAAGCGGACGTGAGGGCGTGGCCAATTGACCGGTTTTCCACGCAACCACTACCCTGAGCACCACTACAGGAGGGAGGGCAGTAGAATGGATGGATGATGGGAGGTCCTAAAAATAGATCGCCAGAGTTCAAATAAGCCGGAACGGGGCTGTATCCTGGCTAATGATGCTAGCCCCCTTTCTCCAACTCAGCCACCGATTGGTGGGGGGGTTTGAAGGGTGCTGAAACAGTTTTGACCCGTTCGGCCCGTTTGAACAAGTGGCGGGTGGGCTCGACTCGCATACGATTGACTTTGCTTCCAGTCGCGCGGACGCGATGAATAAACAGTCATTAGGGCTGCGTGTGAAGGTGATGACGAATTGGTGGTGGTGGTGCTGCTGCTGGATGGACGGGTCGCGGCCGTACGTACATAAGGATTTAATTAAATCCACAGTCTGGCCATCTAAAGCGACCGGTAAACCCACCACTTACGCGAGCAACCACACACCATCGCGAGGAGTGAGGGGCCGGAAACTATTTTCGGCACTAACGTGACCTGGTCGAGAGCCAATCCTTCACTCGGATCGGCTGCGGATCTTTTTATGGAGCGATTCCGATCCGGTCGCGGCCGCGCGCCGTCCGTTGAATTGATTGCCATCGAATGGAATGACGGAAGGAGGGAAGGGGTAGGGGGAGCGGACGAAAAGGTGGTGTGGTGGTTAGTGGGGCATACAAATCTTAACCGGGCCATGCTCCAACCAGCTGATAATGGCACGCCGTTAACGGCCTGCTCGAGTAGCTGTGGCGTCTTTTACGATGTGGATTGGAATCTGACGCCTCTCTTCCTCTCCTTCTATCTCTTTCTTTCTTTCTTTGACGCTGATGTTGAATGCGGTTTCTGTTCGACCGCAACACATAAGAGGATTTGTCCGAAAATGCTGGTCAAAAGTTCGAATGATTAAATGAACGATTTCTACTCATTACCGGTGGTTACACTTGAAAACAGTGTCGCAAATGAAACCAAATGATGCATTTTAACAGCCTGCTAACAATATTACTGAACAGTTTATTGGTGGAAAATTTCGTTCGATTCTTCGTGTTGCGTAAAACATGGCTGACACATTTTCTATCAACAAAAACAGTCTATTCAAAAACGCCTGAAAAAGTAAGAAACGAAAAATTTGCCTTTTTGCTGGCCCTCGAAAAGTCTTCTACTTCGACCAATAAAAGTAAAAAGCTTTTTTTCAAGCTTATTCAAACATATTGAGAATAATAGCAGAATCTTTTTACTATTTTATTGTTGCTTTATTGGCACTAATTAGTGTTCCTTTTCTCGCTATAAGCAGATATTAAAAACTAAACGTTTTTGTTGTGACAATCGTTCATCGAATAATTCTAATGCAATTGAGACTTTTGGCCACCTGTTTGGCGCAGATTACTGTTATGTGCGCTGACTGAACAGCCTGCTAGATAAACAAGGCGCACTCAACTAGCCAGCTGAGTTCGAGGACTGGCGGCGCAAATGCCCGACAGTTCGGGACTTTATTGATGTCGCGGCAGACGCGGCTATAAAATCGAACGCTTGTTTGATGACGATGATGATGCGTTCCTCCTGTGACGCCCGATTCGGTGAGAGAGGCCCCGTTGTCAAACTGGCTGCCGAGCATAACAACGAGCATTTGGTTTGAGCAGGTTGTTGTGTTGTGGTTGCAGCAGAAACAGATGGTTTTGGGTGTGGAAATCAGAGATGAAGTGCCGAACGGAACGACCGCCGTTAATGAAACCGTTAATTCATACAAACATCCAAGGATGCGGATGACGGTCGTCTCCATTTCATTCGAGATTTGCGGCCACGGAATGGCCAACAGCGCAAGGCCACCGCTACCACGATACGATTTTCGCGTTCACAATCCCGGTGCAATTAAAAACTGGAACAATTTCCAACCCAGTCAGTCACCAAAGAGAAAAGAGGGAACAGATTATACGCATTAACGCGGGTTGCAGTATGCGCGGCATTTCAGTTCCAGTATATTCAAATGGGGTGCGTTTTTCCGACGTAACGGTGTTGTTAATTAAATTTTATTACCACCCGCCAACGCCAACGTCGGGTACGGTAAATAAATCCCAAATGAGCAACCGGGATGATGAGGCCACCGTGCGCAATCAATTTTTTATCATACGTAATACCTCCCCCGGGAAGGGATCACAAGCGCACGCAAGCAAAAGCTCCAAGTTCCTCCACCCAGGCCGATTCGTAGAATTACACACTTCGGTGCGTGGGAGGAAAGGACGATAGTTTGCAGAAGTTCCGGGGAGCATCCCCAATTCGATCCGGTGTGCAAAATGATGACAGACGAGTTCGCGCATCGCTGGAATGTGAATAATACAGCAGCAAAGACCCGGAATTGGAACCATAATGCTACCGTCTGGCCAGATGTTTCCGGGTGGGAAACTGCTTGGAGCTGAATTTTGTATCCTTCCCGAAATTTGGTCACTTTCTGTCTGTTACTTTCTCTCTCTCTCTCTTGCTCTCTCTCGTATCCAGACACCCACACATGGCCTTTTGAAAGGTTCCGCCAGATCAAACCAACCAAATCAACACAAAGAAACCGGGCAACCGGTCAAGAAAAAGAAGCAAAGGATATGACAATTTGATTGGGTTTTTGGGCATGAAAAGCAGCCGCTGGTGGTGGGCAGAAAAGGTGGCGAAGGATGGTGAAGAAGATCCATCCTTTTACCTCTTTTTCTTGCTTCATTTGGCTAGCAATCGGTTCAGGAAATTAGAAATCCCTGGTGCCCGAAGAAGTGGTGCAAAAGCGAACGCAAAATCAACAGAAATGTTCGGCAAAAACAAAAAAAGAGTAGGGAATAGAAAGGGTATCGAGCATAGAAGAAGTGAATGGTGGGCAGTGGGACCGGGGGAGTGGTAGATAAAGGGTGACAGCGGGGCTGGTGGTGGTGGTGAGTGGGCGTTTTATTTGCTTAGGACATGTGTACCCGGTTTGTCTCTCAGCTCATTGAATCAGGCTGAATAAATAAATCATTAGGATGCTGATTGATGTTGGCGCCCGGGAGGGGGGGGGGGGGGGGCGAGAAGATGGAGTGGAGCACGAGGTGCATTCGAGGACGAAGCAGCATCGAATTGCGGTTCCTCCAGATTGTGGTACCACCCCCGAGCCCCGAGAAAATATCTCGAGTCCATTGACCGATACCGAGATGGGACTTTTTTTGGGCCCTTTTTGAGATTCTCTCTAACTCTTTCTCCCTTTTTCTATTTCTTTGGAGAACAAACATTACAAATTAGTCCGTTGGTGTCCCGTAATCGAACGATTAAGGCCGATAAATCGGTTCACCGATCGGCGATGGCAAAGCAATAGACAACAGGCAAATCAGACAGTGCATCGGTCTGATGTTCGGATGTTTTGATGGATTGATGGGCTCATGGCGAGCGAAATGATTGATCGCTTGCGTCTGTCTAGGCGCACCCCACACGGGCGCGTTGCTGACCAGCAACAGGAACTCCTACCGCACGGACCGATGCCCGGCAGCAATCGGTGTGGCGAGATTGATTTCTCTGCATAATTACAGTTGATTTGTGGTGGGCAAGCTTTTTGCGATTTCCTGCAATAGTGCCTCTGCTCCTAGAAGGCCCAGAAATGACGAAATGGTGGTGCTCCGTTACCAAAACTTGATTATGGAGGCGCCAGGTAACCGGTGAAATTGCATACTTTCAGGGGGTTTGTAATAAAAATGGAAATCGCTAAGAAATTCTTCAAGGATCTCAAACTCCATTATGTGAAGCTTGTTGAAATGTTTGAAAAAATGTTTCTTCATTCATTTTTTCACGCGAGAGAGAGAGAGAGAGAGAGAGAGAGAGAGAGAGAGAGAGAGAGTACCTGAGGAAGGCAATTGGCCGATAGTTTGTTCCCGATCGCGGCGATTACATTTGATTGCACTCTGGCTCTGGCAAGGGTGTATGGGGGTGAAAATTCAATCAACAATCAATTTTGCAATTTTCCTGCAGCACACGGTGGATTGTATCCACCCCGTCACGCTAAAACGGAAGCCACAAACCAACGCGCCGCAAGCAACAGGTGCGAAGCTCTGGTGAGCGCTTTAGAGTGTGACCTTTGACCGATGATGTATTTCCCTCACGCGTTCGCCATTTATCAGCCTGAGATGAGCACCTCGGACGGTCGGACGAATGGACAGTTATGGGCACGGACTTGCCCGCCATGCAACACAAAGGGGATGAGCACGCACTCGCGCGAAGGAGTGGATTCGCTTTGACCGAAAGCATAATTGTTTTCAACCCCCCGCCTGCTGGTGTGGAGCACGTGCTGGCAATCCATTTTGCACCCCCCCCCCCCCCCCCAACAACCCTTATCGTGCTTCTGAAGGTCCCGAACCGGACCCTGGCTGGAATGTAACGGCTGCGCATCTAAATCTATTAGAGCACCACAACGAGGTCGGTCAACTTTTCGTCGTCTTTATCGAAATGAAATTTGGTGCAAAGGAAACTGCTATTACTCGTCTAGTGGTCCACGGACACTAATGGCGCCGTCCTTCCTTGGCATCGGCATTAATCATCTGACGAAACGGGCGCAGGTATCGGGTATCCCGGGCGGGGGGGGCGACTCGATCTAAAGCAAATATCGTTGCTTGAAGCCGGCGATGAGTATCTATTAATGTTTGTGTCGGTCGGTGGTGAAGGTGAAGGTGTCTGTGGAAAACACTCGCTCACCCCATTCCCATAATGGCACAATGACTTTCCCTTTGAAAGGTAAAATGGTACACCCCAGGCACCCCTCCGGCACCCCCGGCACCTCTGGCACCCTTGCAGTGTCGAGTCGCTTCGGACTTCGGCGCAACAGCTTGCGAACGGGAACAACGGGGTTTCCGGAAGCATTTTCCGGCTGCCAACACTATTGTATAGCACTTCCGGTGCGCCGCTCCACTCGCGTTGTGTGTGTTCGAGTTGGCTTCGCGCATTCATGGGGTGGGGACCATTTGGGAGGGAACAGTGGGTTGTGGTAGGACGAACGAACGTGAAACTCGACAACGAAAATGAAAATGTCGGTTAAGGGGTGGGCGAAAAGGGTGGTGGCGGTGGTGGTGGTGGTGATGGAGGTGTGGTTCCGAAAATAGTAAATTCCTAGTAGCAGCGCGTCGCCCCGTTTCGTTTGCCACTATCACTATAAGCTAATCGGGCCGATGTTAGTTTTATGTTTTGAGCATCGCATTAAAATTTTAATAGCTTCAATTTCCCGCCAAACGTTAACACACAAACACACACACCAGGCGCAAGTCCTTTGTTTTTGTTGGAAGCTTGCCTAGCAGTAGCAGCGAAAGCAGCACGAAAAGGAAAGGTCGTCGTCGTCGTCGTTTCCGGCTGTTTTTTTTTTGCGGTGAATGTGCAGCGTGCATGCAAACAACGCCGTGCCACGGAACGCTCGTTTATCGTTAAGATTATGACGATTGAGGTATTTTTACGAGGCCCGTTATCTGATGGTATCATGATCGATTAGTTAATACCCTTAACCAGCTGGCACGCAGCAGTCGTTGTAAATGCCTCGTTAAAGTGAAATATCAGCGAGGCCCCTTCCTCTATTATAGTAGCAACAGCCGTTGACGTCAGAGGTGTAGAAAAAAAAGCAAAAGCTCTTTTCTCTTGCAAAACGGTTTGCGGCCAGCACAGCACAGCGAAGCACAATGCTCCAGTCGTTGGAAAAGGCGATTATCATTCTTTAAAGCTGCTGGTCCCTTGTAGAACTCGCTGTGTAGCATTACGTCTTTCTTTAAGACTTAATCCACCATCTCCACCCTTCCAACAAACCGGCTCTGTGGCATTTCTGAAAAGAAACTTCCTTTCCACCCTTTGTGCACACGTACACCAAAGGCTGACAACGCTACGAGAGCAGCAGGAGCAACCGGAGTTGGCTGTGCGAAGGAAAAGAGTTGTCAGATAACATTCAACCTTTGTCACCTTCAAGATGATGAGGTTGCTTACAGACTCCTTCACACTTCCACCTTCCACCTTCCATCCTTGGCCACGTGGTACTGCGTGGTTGTGAGGTCGCCTTGGTGCGCCTTCTTCGCTCCCAAGATGATGGCTCGGTGATGACGTCTTTTGGAGGCCGTGCTCTACGGTCGGCCGTTAAGATTGCGCTGCGCTGTAAATGAGGAAATTATGAGCGAAGCGAAGGACGGCGTTCTCCGCCCGATATTCCCTCCGAGGTCCCAGGGTCACCCCCAGGGGGTGGCACTGTGGTCCGAAGGCGACCCCATGGGTCCAGGACGGACCGAGACGAAGCCCCGACGAAGCCGGAGTTTTCCTGGAGTGTTGCTGGCTGGTCGTGCACGTGAGCAAGTCTGATGTTGTCTTCTCGAAAAAAGTTGGTCTCAAAAAAAAAAAAAGGGGGGGAGCCAGACTCACATCCTCCCTTCCGTTCGCTCGCTTCACTCTGTGGAAGCCATTGCTTGCACGGGGCAACATTTTGTCAGAAAATGGAAGTTGCCAAACTTGTCAACAAGTTGACGGGAAAGTTGCTAATGCAGTGTGCGAGAGACGAGCGCCACGTCAGGCAAGTGTCGTGTCCCGTGAGGACATGGAGCGTAAGCGTCATGCGGTGTCCCATTTGCCGGTGTGCTGGCGGTGCCAAGGCGCAAGCATAATTGAACTTCGATCGATCGATCGATCGAGGACCGAAGGATCAATCGAATTCTCTGGATCCCTGTTTTTTTTGGGACGAGCTCTATTTTGGTTTTCGGTTCGGATCGGGGTTTCGAGCAATTAAAAATGAAGAAGTAGCAGCAATAGAAGAGCAACCACGGAAGCTGCCTACTTCTGGGACTTCCTTCCCGGCGAACCATTCATATTGTGGCGCTGGTGGTGAGCAATCGCGCGAACGAATGTCGGACAGTTTCATCCGACTCGTAAATCACAGATCCTTCCGCGAAAGTCGTTGCTCAAAATTGCTTCGCGGAACTTTGGGGGTTACGTTTAGTGGGGAAGAATAAAAAGAAGCCAACTCCCCCGGACAGGTCTTGTTTGCTGGATTGCTGCGAAGGGATCGCCATTCTTCATTTCGGTTACGGAGAGAAGAAGAATAAAGGAGGGGGATGGAGAGAGAGAGTACGTACCGCCTGCTGACACACCGATGACGAAGGTTCACGCTGGTGCACGCCCTGGCACGCTGTCAAACCGGAACCGGTCGGTCAACCAAACAACACCCAAAATCTATCAACCAATTTCGCAAAACCTTTCCCGGACCCCGGCACCTTGAGTTGACCTTTGAGCAGAGTTCCGCTAGACCCTCGGTTCCCCCCGTCCGCCGGTTTCGATTTTCGTCTGGTTTTCTTGTGGTTGTTGTCGTTGTTGTTGTTGTGGTTGCTATTGTTGGAGCAAACATCGGTTCCTAGCTGAGCGGTGCAAGTTGTCGGAAGGTGTCGGAGTGGGTTGTTATCATATGGACACGCACACGCATACACATCTTCGCTCCGCTTAACGATTATGTTTTGTTCGGGTTCCAGGGATGGTGGGGGGGGGGGGGGGGGGGGTCTCGAGTAACAAGTCGACCTGATGCTCAACCCTGCTCAACCCCCCACATCATCACGCGTCATCAACGTCAGAAGGATACCGAAAATGGAATCAGATAGCACGGCGACGACGTACCTTGCCTTGCGTGCCACTTGTATTGGACCACAACCCCCCCCCCCCCCTCCCCGCGGGTTGTGTGTGCGAAACGGAAGCCCTCACGGACACGGAAATGGCGTGTAGCGTCGGGAGTTTATTTAAAATAATCAATTACCCCACGGCACACGATTGCGTCACTCGGGTAGTGGTGGAAGCTTTTTCTAGCCTGCTCCCCCCGCTTCTAGTCAGGACCTCTACCATTTTCCCACCGCACGCGCGGTAAGGTGCAAGGTGAAGCAATTACTTTTCGGCGATCCGGTGGCGACGGGGACGGTGTTGTAGGATTTTCTTTTGATTTAGCGAAAAACTTTTTCCATCCAACAAATTGTTGGGGCCACGAGGTCGCACCATCGGACGCACGGTAATAAAAGTTAGTCGCGGAAAGGAATAAGGAGCAACAGCAGCAGGGCAAATAGGCCGCTGGTGTTGGTGTAATGTCAGTGAAAATGGCCGCCATTCACAGAGCACCAGGAGCAGGGGCAGGAGCAGGACCAGCTGGGGACAAGTGACATGATTTCGTATGTGTTTAGAAACCGGGTAGTGGGAGGACGGGACAGGGAGGTGGTGTGCCCATTCAAACGATTCCACGATCCGTCGTTCGTCCTGTCTGTGGTCGGTCGGACAAGTCGCGGAACGGAATGTAAACGCAGCGCGGCAATCACGCGCTTTCACGGGAAATCAAAGCAAAATGATTGATGTTCAATTTGTGCGAACCGTTCTCGCGTTCGGGCCCCTTTGGCGGACGGAGACTGTCGACGATCCGCGAGGCGCCTTTGCCTTTGGGACGTGATAGATGGCACAGTACCACCGCAGTGCTGCTGCTGCTGCTTCCCATTCGTCTTCATCTCGTCTCGCGACCGCTTTGTTCTATTTGATTTCTCGCGGAATTTTTCACAATCCATCTTTTGCCGGAGGGGGTCGTCGGTTTTTTGGGGTTTTTTTTTTCAAAACTCAACTTCAAAGGACCGCGATGTTTGCGGTGTCGGTGGGTTGGCGCTGTGTCCGGTGGGTTGGTGAGCAAATTGTTCCAACCCGAAGAAAGGATCCGGAGCCCGAGCTCGCCGAATTTCGAGCGGTTTGATGTTGCTCCAGCACGCCTCGGGCGACGGGTGACGATAAATGAAGAAATATTGATCGATTATTGGCGTATGGGTTGATGGTGGTTGTGGTGGTGGTGGTTTGGATGGTATTTCAAAATTCAATTTAGATTCGCGCTCGCGGGGCCAAAAGTATGCAATGTATCCTGGCTGGCGCCAATCGGTGTGTTGTTTCAACCTCAAAGTATCGTTTCGCGTGGTTTCCACTTGTTTCTGTGTGTGCGTGTCTGTTTGATTCCACTGATAGGGATTCCTGGCGCTTGGTCGGTGTGCGAGGGGACTGCAATTTTCAACTCGCTGATAGCTCCTTCACTCAGCACACCGTCTGCTTCGTGCGATGGTGGTGGTGAAAATGGTGTGAAAAATTACGAAATTATGCAGAAACAAATGCACAGACACATACTCAGGACTTTTCTTCTCTACGTCTCGATACGCCTTGGCTTGCGGTGAAGCTTTTCCATCAAAAGTTTCTCCAATTCTCTCGATTGAACTGCTTCCGTGTTTCGAATGGTTTGTGGTTATGGCAGAGTCGATGATGAAAGCAGCGAGCAACGCACGGTTGCCTGGAATTTCAAATGTTTTCCAAGTCTTCTGACGCTCGTTTTCTGAGTTTTTCTGAGCAAGCTCCTTCATCGCTATTCTTCAAATTTCTGTTCATTAATAATGCATCACAATGAGAAGGTGTGAGAGAGAGAGAGAGACGGAGAGAGAGAGAGAGAGAGAGAGAGACTGAATGTGCTCGAGAGGAATTGATATCCCGCCAGAAAGTGTATTCCTTCCTTGGCCGCAGGGATTCGGTCACTAGGGGCTCGAGACGTCAAATGCCGGATGTCAAGAGTCAGCCGACGGCCAATGCGTTGTTGTTTCAAAATATCAAAATATCAAAATAGAAACAATATCAGAAAGACAGAAAGAGAGAGAAAGGGAGAGAGCGACAGAGAGAGAGAGAGAGAGAGAGAGAGAGAGAGAGCGAGAGAGAGAGAAAGCCAAAATGATCCACAATGAGTCGCACACAACAAAGTAAACGGCAGCAAAAGGAAAAACAACAGAGCACCACATCATCATAAACAGCGCCTCCCCCCTTCTTCTCCCCTGGGAACAAGAACCAGCGGTGGGCGGTGAATGGAGGTCAGATAGATATCCATAAAATCAAATGACAACCACATTATCAACAGCAGCAACAACAACAGCAGCAGCAGCGAAATGACGCGCCACCGACAGCGACGCCATTGTTGTTGGTGTGCACGAAGCGCGAAGGAAATGGACGACGTCGACGACGATGGCGACTGCCGCTCCCACTCTAGGTCCCAGTCCAAGTCTCCAAGAAAACGGCACCGAAGCAAACGATTCCCACCCTAGGCCTTCCTGGCCGTGATTTGCGTGGTTTTCGCCCTCGCCAGGGGCCTCGCGCGGGACGCCTCGAGTATCCTTTTACATTCACAAGAGTTTCTCGATCGCGCGATGAATGAATCGTAACCTTGGCGGGTGACGGGGTGTGTAGGTGTATCGTGTGGCGTGGTGGTGGCGGCGGCGGCGGCGGCGGCAAGGGAAAGGAATGTGTTTGTTTCCTGCGAGTGGCATCGCTTTCACCGGGGCCGCACCGAAGATGCTGGGCTTGGGTGCGCGCGCGCGCGCCCTCGGTACGCGCCTTCTATCGAGGCATAAACGAGTGGTTTTGTACGAGTGGCGTGAAGTTCGAGGCAATTGGAAAGCAAGCAGGGAGACCCCGGCTCACCCCTCGCCACTTTGCCGTCTAATAATAAACCGCGAAGTCGCTGCGCTGGGAATCGCGGAACGGAAAATGGCGCTGACACAGCGCACTTCACCAGTCAGCATCAGGTATGGAACGTCGTCGTCGTCGAGTCCTTTGAGAATATTGCTTGTGCGACCTTCGCGATGTCCCCAGAAGGCTATGAAACGATCCGGATCGTCCCACCGGACACGGTTCGTGCTGACTCCTGGTACTCAAGTACTTGAGGGTCCGCGGGAAGGTCGGTCAAGAACGTGTGAAAGAGAAAAGTTTCGATGAGACAAGTTGTGCTGGTGGTCATGATGATGGTGATGACGATGATTCGCTGCGAAGAAGTTCAAAAACAACAACAGCGAGTGAGAGAGAGAGAGAGAGAGCAGGAGAACAGGAGAGCAGGAAGGTTAGTTAGAAAGTCTGTAATGGCCGTAAATTTATGTCACGAAGCCACCACCATCGTTAGCAGTTCCCCTGGTCCCCCTGGACTGCTTGGAGTTGTGCCGCGTGATGACGTCAATATGACGTCATATAAAATATGTTATTTACCCAGCCCAGCGATGAGCCAAGACAAAGCAAGCAGCATGAGTAGGAGCACGGGCTGGAGAGACAGCAGTACGTGCCCGGCGTTCGCTATTTGCTCGCGATGCCTCGTATGCCCCCGTGCCGCTTCTCTTTTGCTTTCTGTGTTGTTGCTCCAACTTTCGCTCCTTCTCACTCTCTCTCGCTCGCTCGCCCGCTCACTTGCTGGAGTTTACCAGTGCCCGTTGCCAGAATGTTGACTCTCGCGTCCTTGGAATTGGACCGGGGACTGCCGGATGTCCGGGTGAATGGGGGGAGTGGGGTGGTTAGGCCTCGGTGGCAACCCCCGAAAAACATATACCCGGCGTTTCCCTGCGCCCCGCTCCGGTCTGACCCCTCCAGACCACGGGGGGGAGAGGGACCGAGACCATAAAAGCGCCAACCCCCGGCCCAGCGGATGAAGACGTTTTCTGTTATTCATTGAGATTTTGCTCGCTCCTCATTTCCGGTGCTTTTCGGTGGAGGAAACGACGGAGTTGGTGGTTGGGTGGTGGCTGGCTGGGTTTACCATGAAGGGGTAACGCAATACCGCGTGGTTCTTGTGCTTGGAGGCATCTTTTCTGTTCCTTCTAGCTTTTGGTGATCACCTTAGCTCCGTACCCTCGGTCCCGGGTTCGTAACGTCGAACGAAGGAAGGTCAGGGTGTCTGGGAATGAACGGTGGGTTTTTGATGACACATCCCGTTACACTACCTGAAGAGTAGTTACTGCCGGCGAAGGGTTTGCGGTTCCGAAGGGTTTTATGGCATCGGAATCATCACCAAATGGTTTCATTGTGGTGTCTAGGATCTCGAGCAGTGGATCACGAGCGTCACTGTCTCAGTGGCTCGTCTCCAAGGGTGGCAAACTACCGGCATAGTTTGAAGCGAGGTCCTAAGGAGCTCATGATTGAGAAAGCACTATCCTTACTTAACGATTGACTCCCGCCTCTCTCTCTTTTTATATGTCGCACCTGTATTCGCTGTAATCGCTACCAAACAGATACGTAACACAGTTTAGCTTTACCGTGTGATCATTAATAATGTATCTTCCTCTGAGGCTAGGCTCCAATACTCCAAGTGACTTCGTCGCAATTCAAAAGTGTAATAATAATCTTATGGCACACGTGTCTGTTCATGTGTGTTGGAACAGCAACAGCGTTGGCTGAAAAAGTTTGAGCGGAAAATGTCGTGTTGAAGTTTTCCATTAAAACGAAGCAACGTCAGTTAGGTGCCCGGGGTGTGGAAGAGGCATGCGTAGCAGTTGGGGAACGGCCGTTGGGAATTGTGTGACCGAAATACATGATGATGTGGCGCCACTTGCCGTGAATTCGAAAGCGAAGTGCAAAGTGCTTTCCCGTCCCGCGTCAGCATATTTGCCGCTGCCGTAGCCGGAGTAGTAGCGAAACCAACCACATCAGCAGGGCTGTCTGTCGGCCTTTGTGAGTGTTTTGGTTCGCCAGCAGTTCGCTGCGTTGTCAAAGTCGAAACTTCCGCGGCACAGAACTCGGGAACAGCTAGGATTTGCGCCCTGGACTTCTCTGTGTGCTGATGGCTTTATGATTTAATTTCTTCTCACTACCTCAGATGTTCATTGCCAATATTCTCACATTTTCAGCTTCCAACCATTCCCATCGGGGGAGTTAGGCATCGACGGGATTACTTATCGACTTTGACCGAACTACCGACACGTGTGGACCACAGGTTCTCCTTGCGTCAAACTGAGAACATCAGTTCCTGCTCTACTCTTCTCTCTCTCTCTCTCTCTCTCTCTCTCTCTCTCTCTCTCTCTCTCTCTCTCTCTCTTTCTCTCTCTCCCTCGGAGAACACATTATCCGAAGGATGTGCGCTTGTTTATGATACTTTTCACCTCCGACAAATGAGCCACCGGGGACATATTAACGGTAGGAAAGGAGGCCAAAGCGGCATTTGCGCGACGATGACGAAGACGTCCCCGATGGTGATGGTGATGATGATGATGTAGCGCATTTCTTGGTATTAGCGAACGAGTAACATTGGTTCACCTGTGTCGTGAGGTGACCGCACGAGGACCACACGCTTGCAGAAGGTGGGGTGGAAGTTGAGTAAAGTGTGTGGCGAGTCGGGTTTTTGCGGGAAAACCATTAACCGCGGTGTAAGAGTGCTAATCAAATTTCCGCCAACTAAACAAACCTTGGTCTCGTACATCACGATCCGATCCGGTTCGATTCAGGTTGCGGCGTTCTGTGTGTCTTTTCGTTTCTTTCTCTGCTTCCCTCGGTCTCCCCTTTCTGTGGGGTGTCAGTGTCGATACTCCATTTGTTCCATCACGATCTACAACTTAATTTCCCTCAAGCGTGGATCAGAATTCTACAGTTAAGCAGCATAGCTTAAAACGTTTGCCAGGGAAGCATAAAATACCAACAAGTAAATAACGGAAGGCACAGATACTCGTAATAAGCGGTTCGGGAGTTCGATTTTCTTATGCCCTCGTTTCAATTACTTCCGTTCCCAGCAAAAAGGTTGGCATCCCGCTGCTAGCGGCAAATCGGCAACTTGGTGCATCATGTGCGCCGAGTAGTGTGGTAAATGGTACCATTATCTTGTTTTTTTTTTCCTGTACATTTTCTCTCTCTCTATCTCTCGTATCTAGTTCCTACTTTTTGGAATCGCGAAATCGCGTGCCAGTGGCTCATTTTAGATGCTGCGCGCATTCACAAGCGACCGCGAGCTCCACTTAGCCACGGTACGGCATCAGGACCACGCCGTTTTCTGTAGCCGTGGTTGCGCATTTCGCGCGCTAGATAATTGGGCTAGGCCTCTGCCTTGGGGGGAGTAGCTCACTATGGGGCGCGCTTTGAATTGGTTCAATTATACGCAGAATGTAGCAAAAAGGCAAATGTAATTGCTGAAGGACAGGTTCTGGGAGAGAGAGAGAGCATTCGCGGAGCGACGGTGACGCTCCGGAGTGTCTCTTCAAGCCCCGGTACGCTTTGTTTGTTGTCGTTGCACATTCCTAAAATCCAAAAATAGACACAAGCCCTCCCCCTTCTCACCGGTCTGTGACGGGTTCCTGCTTTGGTCCGGTTGGTACAAATCGTCCTTCGCCATCAATCTTAACCACCGGTCGCAGTCAACAAGGAGTCGTAGATAGCGAGCGGTGCCCGATCTACTACGTCCACCACGAAGTCAAATCCTTCACCGGACCCAGACAGCACCACCACTGGCACTGGCAGCAGCAACGTCAGCACAAAGGAAAAGTCATTCGAAGCCAAGGTTCCTCTGCAGCAGCGAGGGGGGAGGGAGCATACCGGGTACGAAGAGCGCTTAGTTAAAGATTAATCGAAATGGTTGCCCTCTTTGTGGCTCTTCTGCCTGCGATAGGCGGAGAGAGAGAGAGAGAGCGGTGTGTGGGTGGGTGTGTGAGAGTGGGTTCGTCAAGGGGACGGGCCTATACCTGCACGCCCTGACGTACGTGCCTTCCGTGAGCGCGGTGGTACCGGTTCCGAACCCAAACAATCGTTGGCCTGGCATCGTCCTAGCGTCCTTTCCCAGACCCAGAATGGAACGTTTCGGTTTCGGTTCTCCTTCGGTCGGACGAACTGCGGTATTCAAGTGCCGGGGAACTGGGAGTGCCGAATGGAGGGGGGTGGGCGGTAAGTTGTTCTATTTTTAGACCTCGAATACCTTTTACCCAACTCGGGCTCGGGTCGGGTGGGCTCGCAGCGTCCCTTGTCCCTTCTTTACTTTTACCGTCTCCGCCATCTCCGCCATCGCCACCGAATGCAAACGAGCTGAGCGCGCCGTCTGAGCAGGTGAACGGCGAGCAGGTGAGAACGACGTTTTCGTACGTCAACTCGACCACGCAACACGGTTGAAGAAGGACCGACTGTATGTGTGTCTGCTAGGCAAAGTGGAGAAAGTTGTGGAGCCCCACCAGCAGCAGGCGCGGCGCTGTGTCTGAGCTTTTCCGCTTGGCATTCGGCACTTGCTCAGGACACTCGCTGGTGAGCTGCTTCACTTGCTCGCTCACTCGCAACAGTTGACCCTAAGGTACGGTGTTAGTATCATTGGTATTGCTGGGTCGTCGTTGTAATTTCGGGGCACGGCTTTCGGGGATTGGGGTTGATTTGGCAGTGTGCGTGAGCGCGAGAGGGGTATGGAATTATGTTGCGAGTCGTCGTCGTAGCTGGTGGAAAAAGAAAACTAATTGAATCAATTAAACCTGTTGACGTCATTCGCAGAATGGACCAACGGAGAAGGGAGAGGGTACACGGACATCTCGGTCCGGGACCACAACGTACTAGGTAATGAGACATCCGTAAGCGGTAAGGTAATTGAGCAAAGCTGCGGCAGGCATTTGTTTACCTTGTCGATGCGCCCTACTGTGGAAGAAGCGCTAGGTGCGACTAAGTTACCAAGACAATGTCTTGTCTAGAATAGCACAGAATTCGCAAGAAATTCCAGGACTGTTTCGTCCAAGTTTTGTTTGCTTTCTCCGGACGGATCTCTCTCTCTCTCTTGGAAGTAGAGGTGGCGCTGGATGGCTAGCATTTGCCTTCGTTTGCCAGCAAGGGACATGTCAGGTTTTCCTGTCACCGCAGCATCAAACACCGAAGCTGTCACCGAAGCGCCTTCACAGCTCGCGCTCACAATTCCCAATCGCATGTGGGGACGTCGGCGTGTTCTGCCCGTGTCTTTCCACACGCATGCCACTGAAGTAGCACGTCAAACATGATCCCCAATGATGCAATGGAACGCACGCGAACGGAAGCGACACGTGTATCCGCGTTCGTGTTCGTGCCACATTTGGGAGGGTGAGGGAGGTTCGCCTTCCGATCGACGACATTGTAGGCGTTATGGCTGTAACAAACCGGCAGTTCGGCGGCCGTTGATGTGATGTGGTCCCAATGCCCAATCTCAAAGGACATTTCGACGGAAAAGAAACGGAAACTTCTCACCGAATGGGCAGAAGCACTGAGCACATATACACGGCTCGGAAAATTGGAAAAATCGAAAGCGCGGTCACGATTAGGGGGGTAAGGGTTAAAATGGTCCAAAGGGAGGGAGGCAAACGACGAAACTTTGCATGGTATAAACCAGTTCCCACATCTTTGTAGAGAAAGGGTATTGAAAAGGGCCGTAGAAAAAAGTATTAACCAGTCCGCGGACCACACAATTTGGAGGCAATTCTAAAATTGATCCCCGAGCCGGGAAACCGAAAAGATGTAGCTCCGTTGCCGAAACCTTGATAATGGAGGCGCCAGGTTATCGGTAAAATTGCATACTTTCAGGAGTTTTAAAAACATAGAAATTAAAATCGGAAAAACACCCAAGGATTTCAATCGCCATTATGTTGCGAATGTTGAAATTTTGAAAAAAATGGCTTCTGCATTCAATTATTTGAACACTAATGTCATTGAATTTATCTACCCATCTTCTATCCCAACATATGCATAGAATAAAATTACATAGAACATACAAGAAAGGATCAAACTTAACTTAAAAATACACGATGGATGTGACCGTGGGCTGCACTAAATAATTTGGTGGGCCGCGAATTTGAGACCCCCGATGTAAAGGATCCGCATCTCCCAGGTGGATATGCCACATGGTGGCTGCAACATGTTATGGAACGTACATGTTATGGAACGTATATGCAACATGTTATGTTATGGAACATGTTATGGGATCATTCAAATCATATTCAATCATTCCAGCTTAAGAAGGAAGGAGCCATTTGGCCATATTACACTTACCCGATAAGCTGCCGTTTCTGTAGAAGAGATATCGCAAATGGAATGTGTGCGATATCGGAGAGTGCCACAGCGCGTCGTGGAGTTCGAGTTGTAGAAGAGAATCGTTGACCATCCGTTGACCGTGCGGTATAGCAGATGGATGAAGTAGTGCCATCATCCGAGCCACACATTGGATAGGACCGTATCGGCTTTCCGGACGTGACATTTGCCCTTTTACTTCCGCCTACGTCACTTGGTGTTGGTGTGAGTGTGTCTGTGTGTATAAGTGGTGTGAACACAGGCGCTTTACGCACGGTAACGTTCTAGCAAACTAGGAAAAGTTGTCGGACTTCGTAGTCCCTCTGGCCACGATGCAGAATTCGTTAGATCCAGCTGCGCGCCTTCTAGTGGCCATTTGCTTCTTTGCGTGCTACGTGCTGTTCTAGGGAATGCTGTTTGCGTAACGCGTTTCTTATCTGGTGGGCTTCAGTGGGATGGGATACTAATACTCTAACCACTGGTCTTAAACTTGTCTTGCGCTCAACGCAGCACCTGACTTTGTTTTTTTTTTATTATTGGTTTTGGTAGGAAAAGGATGTTGCGGAAAGAAGGGGCCACCGCCCAAACCCACAAGGCCACTGGTCCATTCATGACGCCTTTTTTTCTTTTGTTTGGCTCGCCTCAATCATACCGAGGGGGGGGGGGGAAGGCTAACGGTATATGATACACACAGGTGAAGAGGGTGATTTGGCGGATGCCCAATCGTGTTCGTGCAGTGTGGACATGATGTGGGCGGTTGGTGGTGGTGGTGGTGGTGCTGGTGATAGGCGAAAAGGTGACATTAAACATAGGCATGTGCGTGCGTGCGGTGCTGCTGCTGGTGGCATTGAGTCATGCGGTGCGGTGCAATCGAAAGAGCCCAACAGTGACGAGAGAATTAGAGAGAAACAGCAGCGCGCAGTGTCAGCTGTGATTTGGGGCGCGCATCTACGAGAAAGCGATCACGGTTCCAGCGGTCATTGCTTCCAGGCAACCACCGACCCTGCACGACCCCGCTACCCCCGCTGGTTTGGTCTGGCAGGTCGTTTTGGGCGTCGTCGTCAGCTACGCTTTTTGCGGACTACGAATTTAAGAACAGAAAATCGTTCATAATCGAAACACAAAACGAGTAAAACAAAACGAACTCAATCCAACTTGTTTTTGAATGGTTTTTGGTTTTATTTTAATATATTTATTATATCTAAATTAGTTAATATGACTTTCCAGTTGGGCTTTCTTCTTCCTTCCCGCCTGTCTTCTATCTTGTTGCTCCATTTCCTCTTCTGTGCTACGGGACTTGCTTACTCGAGGGGTTTTCCTTTTATTTCTGTTTGCTGCTTCCTTCGTTTCTCTCTTTTTTTATCCTCGGTTTCATTGTTATTCTTCCTGCTGGTTTCTCCTTTCCTACTTTCTTTACTTGCTACGTTTGGAACGTATTGTTTTTCCGGTTCTCACCGTTCGCGGCATTTTGAGTGATTGCTTCCACTAGACACACCTCAAACACGAATCCCGCTTTGGTATATTTGTGGTTAGGCCTCTCTTCATGTGCCATGGCTCTAGCATGGCTTTGCGGTCGGGATTTGAGATCCTACCAAGATTTTTTTTGTAGATCGTATGTTTTGCTTATGCTTTATTCTTCTTCTCTTCCTCTTCATTTAGCTCTCTTTCCCCTTTTATAGAGCATGTTTCCATTTGATGATTGTAGATCGTTGCCTTAACACTTGGTTTGACCCATTTTAAATCTTCACTTTTTCTTTGCTCCTGCGCTTCAGCTTTTTTCGCATGTTTTAAGGTGTGTGCTTTCATTTTACAGTTCGCCTACTTCTTATCGCGTAGCGAGAGTGTGTGCTCTCGTTCTTGATTTTTGTTTTGCCCTCGACCACATTTAGTAACACCTGTTGCTTGTTAGATACTACCTCAATAAATAACAAATATTTCCATTCGACGACGACGACGACGTTGATAGCGACACGTTTTTTGTTGGTTTACAATTGCAAAAGTTACCGAATCAGCTCACTACACTGAGTCGCTTTCTTTGGAATTGCGAGTCACATTTATTCTGCTGGCCTCCTGTGGTGCGTCTGCTAGTTACTTCATTGTTTGGGAGCCCATCCCGTGAGCGTGAGCCACGTGGAGCTGGATCCATGCAATTCTCGCACTCGGCAAACCAGCTCCAGCGATCGATCTTTCCCGCTCGCTCATGCGGCAACTCATCGATCATCATTGTTATTACTGCCACCGCACGGGTTCCATCTAAGGTTCCGAATTTCCCATCGTATTCGGAGATCCTTTGACTGAGGAAACTTAAACACCAAGCTTGCCGTGTACTATCGTCAGAAATTGACAGTATAGTCTATCTCGGGGTTGAGGAAGAAAGAGCATTTCGCGTGCAGCAACTGCTTGGTGGTCGTGGTCGTGGTGGTGGTGGTGGTGAGTGCCATTGTTATTCCAGTAAACGGAAAACATTTGCAAGCTACACAAAGTGGGAGAACGAAACATTTGGCCCAATTTATTGCTACAAGTTCCCAGGAGCGGCTACCGTGTGCGGTATTTGAATTTTGTTTTTCTTTCCGTGCCATGCGCGGTCGCGGTGCTTGCAGTAGTACTCGAGTGTGAAAATGCACTTTGCTGAAGCGGTTTCTGCCGTTTGTGAATCGTTCTCGAAGCTAAGGCATGT
>NC_064878.1:28089095-28091595 GCF_943734665.1 Anopheles aquasalis | reverse complement strand
TTGGCATTGTTGTGTAGCCCTTTTTCAAGCTCTTCTATAATTACTTTTTCACTCAACGGCATCACTGAATGCGGCTCATGATCGTCAAACCCTTGTTTACGGGGAGGGAAAAAGGCACGCGAAGCGCAAAAACATAACCGAGCATCCTTCGTGGAAACCCAAATCTAGGCTAAAAAAGGGTTACATCACGTCTTTTTCGGGGGTGGTCATTCCTAACCAGCCCGCGCAAAACATCGCTCTGAGGAGATGAAGCAAAAAAAAAAAACGGATCATATGATCACGGTACGGTCAACCCATTTTCCGATTGATGAACACGAAACTTTTCTTTCGGTGTTCTTGCTCTCTCTCTCTCTCTCTCTGCCTGTGTCTCTGTCTTTCACCCTGAACCTTTTGGTCAATGTTTTGACACGCGCTTCCATTGCGTCCTTGAATAGATCATCCATCGCATCGGTTGGACGGACGGAACAGCATCAATTTCATTATGGCACGTGTGTTCGATGCTTATAAATGGTATCGGCTTCGGCCCCAGGTTCCGTCCGAAGCAACACCTGTTTGCCTACGCGTTAAGAGCAGTTCAGAGAGAGAGAGAGAGAGAGAGAGAGAGAGAGAGAGAGAGAGAGAGAGAGAGAGAGAGAGAGAGAGAGAGAGAGAGAGAGAGATAGCGAGCACTACGTGTGTATGGGGTTCAAGTTTCCTGGAAACATCGGTGCTCTCTAGGGGCATCGCACACGATGCGATGCGTTGTGTGTCGATAAATTTTCATCATCCGAGAAGGTCAAGTGTCACTCACAGAGCACCAGAGAAAGGGGGAAGGGGCGGAGCGGGAGAAGAAGTATCTAGGATTAAGCACCGGAGGTGCGGGAGGTGGTAGTCCCAGGAGAGTGCTCCTCGAGAAAAGCGAACACACGTCTGTGGTGCTTCGAAGACGTACTGGCCGCCGCATGATGAGGGGTGAGGTGGAGGGGGTTGCCCCCGCAACCTAGCTTCCCTGCCAGCAAGGAGTCGTCCATTCGACTGATACACTGTGTATGTGTGTACAGTCACCGCACAAGGCAGCCAGCAGGAAAGATGGAAAATTGATTCTCAATGAAAATTGATAAACCGTACCACTGAACCAGGTGCACACCGAGCTAGTGGGAGCAAGGTGTCGTGGTCGGGGGGTAGCACGTGCAGGAAAAATGGTCCCCGTTTGCCGAGCCGGCCGAGTGCAAGTGCAAGCAACCTAACTCTCGATTCGATCGTTGTTCGACGGAAGGCGGAAGGTGTGCAAATCGATGTAATTTTGTCTCGGAAGATACCTAAACCGGTTCCAGGCGGCACACCTTAACACCATCGTCGACGAGCGTGGTGGTGGGGGAATTAAAACGAAACGGAAACGGAAAATGGATTCGCCTGTCGCCTGTTAAGTGCTGCCGGTGCCGGGAATGCTGCTATCTACAGCTGCTGCTGGTGCTGCATAAATGGAGAGCATAAATTGAATTCCTCGGCATCGGCTCCGGAGAGAAGCTGCATAAAGAGACCGACATGCCTGGCCAGCATTCCAGCATCGGTTCCGAAGCGCCAAGCATTAAGTTGGAATTCGCATCATGGACGAAAAGTCACACGAGAGAGAGAGAGAGAGAGAGGGAGCGAAGCAGTGGCCCCCAGGATGCCTCATTAGGCTCCCGTGGCGGCATGCGGCGCACATACCGAGATGGATCATTAGCTGTGTGTGGCACATGCCCGGATTTGTCCCCTTCACCGCTTAATCGCTCGGTTCGGAGTTAATCGACCAAATCGCCGTAAGCGGATTGTTGTACCACCCAAGGGCTCAAATTTGTGTATAAACGACGCCCGTATCCTCCGTCCCAAGGGGGAGGGGGTGGTCCCACGACACACAATGGGCACGGAGGTTGCTATCGGCCAGTGGGCCCGGAGTAGCGCTCCGAGATTCCAGCGATCCTTTTACAAAGAAAGGAAAGCGGATCCCAGGAAATGTTTACACGAAAGAGTCTCTGGTCTCGGTAAATCTGAACTAGCGCAATGGGACGCTGGGGAATTTCTCGGAACTGGTGACCATTCTCGACGAGAAGGAGACCCGTGCCACCGAACGAGCCAGCTTGCAGGACGTTCTCGGAGGTCCTTTCGGAATCACGACCTCGCCCAAAGAAGAAGGCGGATTTTCGGGGAAATATCACAGTGCAGAGGCCCTTCCTCCATGGTGGGGCGCTGTGTTCTGTCACGGAGTTCGCAAAGGGCACAAGATTTCCCAAGAAATTGCTCCAGGAATGGGGGCCGCACGCACAGGGAAAGATGAGACACAGAGCGAGAGAAGAGAGAAATTAAAATTAATTTAATCATCGGCATCGATTTCCTGCCAATTTCCCGGCTCGGCTCTCCGGAGCTGTGGCCTGGCCTGCGACAGCGAAGACCGTGAGACCGTGGCCATTCCAGCTAGCAGGACTCGAGCCCATAAATAATCAATAACTTCGTCGCTCGCCGTCACGATGTTGCTGCTGCT